>NC_061854.1:25606176-25631176 GCF_019202785.1 Penaeus chinensis
AAGAAAAGAAAAAAAAAAATTGCTATGCGCAGTCTTCCCTGACAGGGTCAACATAAGTTATATACCTATATAGACCTAGCCCCCGGGTGGCGCAAGCATAAAGACTCTCGGCAGGTCGACCTGCCCATCTAAGCACACGAGTCGCGTTCGTTTATTTTTCGAGAGACTCAACACTGCTTAGGCATTATTGTCGAACTCTGAAGTTATATAAATGACGTTTGTGTCAGAATCGAATCATATCTACCATATGTGTGTGTGTGTGTGTGTGTGTGTGTGTGTGTGTGTGTGTGTGTGTGTGTGTGTGTGTGTGTGTGTGTGTGTGTGTGTGTGTGTGTGTGTGTGTGTGTGATTTTTAGATCTTATATTTTTCATTATAAAACCTTCACATTAGGAGGAATATGTTATTGCAAGACACTTTCATCCTCCCTTGTCAAAATACAATGTTTTATTTACGCTCCAGGAGGAGATAAATATGTACTTGTAAAAATGGCCGACATCACACGAGAGTACCTAGGATTCACGAACCACCGTCACAGAGGTTTATATTCGTGTCGGTAATAAAATGGATATATCTCATTTTCGCCAAACCAAATCCCCCCAGATCCAACTACCCTCAACTTTGGGACAGTTCCCTTGTTTTCTTCAAATCAGCAATTTCTTTATCTTTTGCTGCTGGCTCCTGACTGCTTGCATTGGGAGTGTTGTTAGTTGCCGCTGAAATGTAGAAAGTATTGGGTTTGTTAGTCAAACCTTCAACTTTCATCTTCGCTTTGCGGTAACTAACATTATGCCCTCTCATGTATGCTAATGTTTCAGTCTCCTTAAATTTGCGGCTCTTAGCAGAACCATTTTGATGGTGACCTCTGCAATTAGCAAACTTGAAAGTGTTCTTAGTACATTCAGTCGAGTCATGAGCTCCGGTACATTTACCATATGTATTTTTTTTTTTTTTTTTAATCCTTGTCATTATATTTTAATGAGGTGTGTCCATTTTTTGGCATCTATTTTAACGCAGTGTACTTTTTTTTTTTTTTTTTTTTTTTTTTTTAATGTACGGTTGCATTTGGATTTGGAGAAGTCCAAAAACACAATCCGGATTTAGTTCATACATTACCGTCTTTCTTGGTCATACAGTTCACGTCCACTACGCTTTAGTCCTTCATGTTTCAAGAATTTCACTTTCTTTCATTGTCTTCAAATCCCTGTAAAAGATTACTACTTTACAGGCATATGGGCAACGGGGATAGTTACTTTTGCCTTGTAAACGTGAATCTCCGTCAGTTTAATTAACTCATTAACGTGGGTGTTGAATTGCATTTTAACAAGGAGGCAATTTTCTTCCAGAATTAAAATCGACGTCATGGACCATCATGGACCTTGATGATGAAGGTTTAACGTTCAAAACAGACTGAATAAAAAAGCCCTTAACTATTGTTATCAACCTAACAGCAATATCCAAGAGTGTGGCAGTTAAGGCCCATTCACACACATCAGTGATATATCAGTGCCGCGTCCGCTCAGTCCGTCAGTGTCAGTGAAAAAAACCCCAGTTATTTGGACTCTGGCTACACTTATCCGGCGCAGTACCGTGTTACGCCTCCGCGCCGTGAAACTGATTATTGTCGCCACCGATATTGTTGAGTTTTGCACGGACGTCGGACGATTTTTGTGAGTTTTCAAACAAAACTTAAAGATGAATTTAGCTTTATTTTTAAAACACAAAATAATGTGCTGTCACTGCATAGGCATAATAAATGCCTACCATTTGCTTGTCGTTAGGGAAAATCTGTATGGATTTGAACAGTTAAGTACAGAAACTAGCCAGCTACAATATGTTTGTTTTATTTAACCTGAGACTACTAATCGTTGTTCCATCATCAGTGAACTCCTTGCACATAGTAAACTCTTTCACTTTTTCTTTCTTCCTCGTATCAAGTTCCCGCTTTCTTTTCATATGCTCTACTTATGCTCAGCCTCTTCCTCTTCATCAAAACTTATGGCAATCAATGCCAATTCCACGTCTAAAAACTGCAATCTTGGAAATCACTCATTTCACGCTGTACGGTGTCGCTACAGACGTATGAACAGACGTCACTGAAGCATCACGAATTTCACAAACACTGAATTGACACACGGCACTGATATGTGCGAATCGGACCCCCCCCCCCCCCACACTCCGCACCAAAGTGGGATCGAGTTGTGGGAGACACCTCCTTACCGCCGAGCTTGCCTACACAGAGGAGGGGAATTTGATGCCCTCCCCCCAGCGGAATAGGTCTAATCAGACCTATTCTAAAGTCTCCACCAATTCCTCTGAACCATTAAGCAGCAGATAACGAAACATTCCCACTGCCGAGCATTTGCATGAATGTTTCCAAATAAAGCCTCTCAACATCCGCCTACAAGAACTCGTGGACAAAACATGGGGAAGATTAGACACCTCGAAGACACAAACTACTTGCAGCTACAAGAAACCGCTCAAAACATTCCTCGAGACCAGTCTACCAAATGGTGGCCAAGAAGCCACACACACACACACACACACACACACACACACACACACACACACACACACACACACACACACACGCACGCACGCACGCACGCACGCACGCTCACGCACACACACACACACACACACACACACACACACACACACACACACACACACGCACGCACGCACGCACGCACGCTCTCACACACACACACACACACACACATATATACACATACACACACATATACATACACATACACACACACATATACATACACATACACACACACACACACACACACACATATACATACACATGCACACATGCACACACACACACACACACACACACACACACACACACACACACACACATATACATACACATATACATACACACACACACACACACACACACACACACACACACACACACACACATACACACATACATACATACATACATACACACATACACACATACACACACACACACACACACATATACATACACATGCACACACACACACACACACACACACACACACACATACATACATACATACATACATACATACATACACACACACACACACACACACACACACACACACGCACACACACACACACACACGCACACACACACACACACACACACATACATACATATATATATATTATATTTAGTTATTGGGTGTTGGTTGCAAATCAAAATAAAAGACATCAAAGGTCCTATAGTACTATAGAAATGTGTAGTAGTGAAAAAGTGTAAAGGAGGTTAGTTGATTTTATGTGCAACACGTCGTATAGCAGTTCGGGATAGTATGGCATTGAAAAGGGCAAGATTGGTGAGGGTAAAGAGGGTGAGTAAATGGGCTAAGGTAGGGACTGATAAGGGTGATTAGATCAAAATTGTAAAAGGAATAAGTGTGGGATTCTGCAAGGATGTCCGTATGGTAAGGTACGGATTAGCAAAGCGAAAAGGGGAGGTTTAAGGGTGATTAGATCATAGTTTCAGGAAAATGTCAGCAAGAGAGAGAATCCAAGGGTTGGGGGTTGTTGTGACAAAGAGTCGCATCCAGGGGGAAGCGGAAGGGATAATGGTGAAGGAAAGGGGGGGAGGGTGATGCAGATGAAGCAGGAGAAAATGGGATGTGTTGGGAGTGAGTGAGAAGAAGGGGTGTAGGGGTGTATGAATAGGAGGATGGATGTTGGCAGTCACTTTGAGTGTAGAAGGAATGGGAACAGAGGGGCGTAGGCATGTTACCTTTGGTCATGATTAGGTTTCTAAAGTGAATGTGGTTAAGGAGGTCTGATAAGCAAATGTTTTCTTATGAAGGGGAGAAGAGGAGATAGGCATCTGAGGGATAATTGAAGAAGTTAGTGGAGGAGTGGGTGTGGTAGGAGATGATGTGGTAGAAAGTTTAGATTATCTGCTACAGGTAGAAAGACGAGGAAGAGGGGTAGGTGTCAGGGCGGTGACAGAGATTGGGGTCTGGATCTAGAATTGCAAAATAATTTGATTTGGAGAGGAAGAAGGTAAAAATGAAAACGTAAGATGAAGGAGGGATAGGTATAAGGGGGATGTAGAAACATCTTGCGAGGAGGGGGGAGGGTGGAGTGAAGAGCAGCGCTGTAGTAGGGAGTAAGAGAAAAACCTCATCGACTTGTCTGGCCTCGCATGAAGTGAGGCCATGTTTGAATCTGACAACTGCCATCTCAGACTTGTAGGGATGGCAGCCCCTATAAAATACAGTAAAGGAACCATCACAATTGGCACACGTGCGTGACCGCAGAGCAGTTTGATCGATCATGACCAGTTTGTGAACATATAGGTTGTAGGGGGTCGAATGATGGGCCCTACAAGAGTATGGTAGGTGGCGAGCTTAGGGTGTAAGGTCTTGATTCCTTTATTGAGTAATGAGTGCGGCTGTTACTAGGAGCGAGGTGTTGCTCCTTGGCTCCCCGCTAGGAGTCTGCCTGTCATCTCCTAGAGTGATCTAAAGATGGTTGTAAATCACGTGTTTAGCATGGGACAATCGGTGGTGAAGAAAGGTAGTGTTACAACAATACTTGGCTCTTGTGGAAGGGGATAGACAGCACAGCATTGGAAGTGTGTTGCAAGAAGAGATTAATAAACAGGTAAAGCAATGGACATGCTTACATGCTTGTATGTGTATGTGGGAATATATGCATGTGACAATACATAACATTATATAAGTTACATAGAATACAACAAGAGATAATTCAAAAACATTAGCATACATATTTTAATAACATTATGTATATAAAGCTGGCCTACGGAGTGGCAGTGTTTGACAGGGTGGGCTAGACGCCAACAAGTCTGACATTGATGGGTGGAGATTGATGTAGTCGGATAGGGAGGCACTCTCCACCAATATAAACATAATAGGGGAGGTCATATCTACGGAAAGTAATCTTGGCAATATTGGTGGAAGACTTGTTTGTCCAGGAAATGGAAACAGTTCTGGTACAAGTATTGAGGGAAGGATGGGTCTGGGCAGGAATGGGTTTGCCGGTGGTCAGTCAGTGTTGACAATGTTTTAGCTTCGGATTCGGATGTAACTGTGACATGGCGGAAGGGAACTTACTCTGACATGGCGGAAGGGAACTTTGCTTTTGGAGATATTGCAGGAAGAGGAGAATGTTGTCAGAGTAAGGGGTTTTAGAGGGGATCACGAAAAATCAACCCCATTTGGCTGGACTAAACAGAGTATTCAAAAGGTTCGTAGAGGTGGAGGTAGTAGATGGACGGGGACGTGTAGAAGAGGGAGTAGTGTTGAGAGAGATAGTACTGCAGAGAGGTGGACAGTAAGACTCCAGAATAGTAATAAGGGAGGAGGGTGTAAGAAAGCTGTTGGGTAGATATGAAGTAGAGGATGTTGGGAGAGGAAGAATGTTTTCTGGGGGTTGAGTAATGACCTGGATAGATGATGATGTGGACTGGACTGAGGTGATAATAGGCATTGAGGAGGGGATAGTATCAATATTCAGAGTCGTGGTCAAAGGAGAGCCTGGGATCGGGGAACTGTGAGAATTAAAGTCAGTGGGGCTAGTAGATAAAGGGGCAAGCATCACTACACCTAACAGGAATATCAAATCTTCATCACTGGCCATGAGAAGCCTGGAGAATGTTGGGGAGAGAGGGTCCTCGTTATGCGTCTGAGGAAGGAGAATAAGTTGTCAAAGGAAAATGTAGGGGATTCTGAGAGGTCGGGGAAGTGAGAACAAGTGAGGAAAGACACAACTAAACAAGGAAATAGCGTGCCAATCCAGGCCGTTCATGACTGACACAAAGTCAGCCCTTCATCACGGTTCTCACAACTAGGAAGTGGATAGTAGAAGGGGTTGAAGAGAAGAAAACGGAAATGGAAGGGGAAAAGAAACATGTAAAATTAGCAAAGTCAAGTACTGAGGCCCAAGGTAGGGGTGATCCCCAGCATTGGGTCTGTCTCCGACGTTGTCCGACGACAACGGACAAGGGATTGAGGGGTTAAAATAAATAATAGCAGATATCAAAGGTTATATAGCATTATGGTAAGGGAGTTAACAATGAGAATAAAATGTGTTACATGTCAAATGGGATGGTGCACACGTAGAAGGTTAGGAAGGGGTCTGTTGGGAGAGAGTGGGAGGAGGGGGTTGTGGAGGAGGATGGATATCGGCAAATACTTTGAATGTAGAGCGAATGAGAATAGAGAGATTGGAGGGTGTATGAGAGAAGGATGCGTTTTTATGGGTCATGTTTAGGAAGTTTTGGATGTGTTTAAGAGTTTCTGGAGGGGAGTTGGGCGGGGAGGTCTGAGAAACGAAGGTTTTCTTATGAGAAGAGGGGACACATGTCTGAAGAGCAGAGGAAGAAGTGGGTGTAGGAGAATATGGGGTACAACTTGTAGATTGTCCGGTGTGACAGTTAAGTGTAGACATTGGGAAGTGTTAGAGATTGGAGTATCTGGATTCAGACTGGAAAAGGAATTTGAATGGGGGAGAGAGGGAGTAGAGGTAGGGTGCTACGGGATAGAAGGAAAAGATACTGGGGGAGATTCTGAGACACCTTGAGAGGATGGGAGTTAATTATAGGGTAAAGTGTGCAAGAAGGTATGGGTTAAACAGCACTAGAGGGTAGTATGGTAGTGGAAAGGACAGATAGGGGGAACTGATGGGGTATAGTTAGAAGAGGTGGTAGTTAAGAGAGTAGGACAGATCAAATGGAGGATATTTATGCGTCAGAGGAAGGTGTGCAAGTTGTCTAAGGAAGGGGATTCTGAGAGGTTGGGGGGTCAGGAAAGTGAGAACAAGTGAGGAAAAGCAGAATTACAAGTTGCTGTAAAGCAGGGACAGGATAGTAGAATGTGTGGGACTGAAAGAGGAACGTTGCATGAGGAGCATAAATGTGGAGGAATGTTGCATAAGGAGCATAAATGTGGATCAGATTGTGACATGTGTCCAGCATCTGTTTTTTTATGGAATGAGATTGACCAAGGGGAGATGGAAGGTTTTATGTAGTTTATTAGTGGTGAGGCTAGACCAGAAAGACTGCCAGTGGGTGAAGAAGAAGGTTTTGAAATGAGGGTAGTAGTCAGAGTCTGGTGTATGTGAATATCTGGGTTGATGGGATGTGGACAAAGCAGCGGAGTGTGCCATTGCATCTGCCTGTTGATTGCTGGGGATCCCAATGTGGCCAGGTATTCAGTAAAAACAATTTTGCATTGTATGTCTAGATGGAATAGTTGGTTCTGAATCTTGCGGGCAAGAGTGATTGGCTGTAGAGATTGTATGAGGGATAACGAGTTTTTGGGGTTGGGGAAAATTGTGAAGACTGAGGAAGGGAGCGAAGACGTGTGTTCTAATGCAAAGAGGAACGCATACAATTCTATTGTAAGGAAGTTGGATTCAGGTAGAGGTGGAAAACTAAAAGTATGGTTGAATCTGAGAACTGCTACTGCAGATTTAAGGTTTTAGGTAGGGTAGCTCCTATAAAATACATTATGGGAGCTACCATAATTGGAACATGTGTGCAACTGAGCAGAACAATTTGAACGGTCATGACCAGGTTGGGCCCATCACGCCAGCAGGCTGTGGAGCAAGTGTTTGGCAGGGTGGCCAAAATGCTAACATTTCTGGCATTGGTGAGGAGGAGATCAATATGGTCGGACAGAGCAGGATACTCCACCTATATAAACTTCATGGGGGAGGCTGGGGCATCAATTAGGGGGGAACTGTTCCCCCCCCAAAAAAAAAACTTTTTGCCCCCCCCCTCTCAATGTGGCCCCACCTAGAGCCACATTTTTTTTTTCTAAATTACACAAACATATATATATATATATATATATATATATATATATATATATATATATAAATAAAATTCTATTGAAGGGGGTGAAGAAGAGAGGCGAGGGCTGAGGTGCAAGGTAAGGGTGATCCCCTACATTGGGCCTGTCTCCTAAGCCCCCACGACATCGAGCAAGGGGACACCAATGTAGGTCTGGTTGTACCTTGAAAATGCCCCTAGAATAACCCAGTTTTCTAAATTTCGGTTCACTTTACTTGCCTATCCGCCCTTGCCCCCCCCCCCCCCACTCCACCCACAAGAATAAAGCTGAAATGACACCCCTGGGAGTTCATGTCTATGGAAGCAAATCTTGGCATTATTAGTGAAGGACTTTGCTGGTCTCTGAGAAGAGTAGTATAGCACTGTACTGCCACTGCATCATAGACAATGAAGCAGGCAATCAACTCGTTTTCACAGTCTGCCAGTCCTTGTCGTAGACAGTGCAATCAGCCAGGGAGATGGAAAAAATTCTGGTACAAGTATTATGGGAGAAGTGAGGTTGGGCAGGAATAAGGTTGCCAGTGAGGTCAGTCAGGGTAGATAATGCAAGAGCTTTGGACTCAGATGTAACTATTGCAAAGCTTGAACTATGGAAACAGCAAAGAAAGGAAACTCTGCTACTTGTTTAAGGAGACATTGTTGGAAGAAGAGGGTATTATTAGAGTAAGGGGTAATAGGGAGAATCATAAGTAAGGATACAAAATCTTCATCACTGGCCATGGTAATACTGAAATATATGGGGAAGAGAATTGGCTTACCCCTCAGGGTCCCCATAAGCAGTAAGGGTTAGGTGATTAACTAAGGCAATACCGTGCCCACTGCTCCTGGAAGCTATTCATCCTTTCAGCATGGCTCTTACACCTTAGGAAGTGGATAGAAGAAAAAAGAAAAGGGAAGAAAAGACCATGCAAAATTAGTTGAGCCAAAGGCTGAGGCGATCACTTTCTTTGGGTCCTATGCCCTCCACGATAACAACAGGCATGAATGCAAGCGCACGCACGCATGCATAATATTTGTAGTTTCCTACTTTCTAGTGTATACAACCTTTAATAAAATACAAAAGGATATTGATACTGATGTTATATATATTTAATTTATAAACAGCATTTTATACCAATCTTTTGAAAACATATTTAATATTTTAAAATATCACATACTCCAGGATGAAAGATTAACATAAATGCAATGTATAAGTAGATGTTGATCATGGAAGGGCATTTCACACTGACAATGAACAGTGTACAGTGCATTACTTATAGGAAGTGTCACAACAGTAGCCACAAAAGGACATCCATTTATACATAATTATTTGGGTATTATCACTTTTTAGTAATTGTCCAATTCCTATTAAAAAGAAAAGGTATGATTACCTCAAAACTAATGATAAATATATAAAATCTATAAGAGGATTTCAAATGAAACATCATAAAAAATTATTTAAAATATACAAATACATACTTAAAAATCAATAAAAACATACTACATCAATACACACATAAAATATGAATATAGCTATTTATCAAATATAAACAGCTATTCCACAACTATCTGATATTGATATCCAAAATCACCAGACAAATGAATTGCTAAGATATGCAGGGGAGGAACTGCCACTGGATATACTGAATGTTATGCTGCCTAATATTTTCCTCTTAATTAGAGCAATATCTGTTTTTAAAAATGATGATGATTTAAGTGGTTGAATTTTACTGGGGGTGATTTTTTCCTAGTTTGTATTTGTGTATGGCTCATGGAGAGTGGATTAATGGATAAATAAAATCTTAATTGCATACTTTTTGTATTGAGGTAAACACTGCAATACGGTAATTTTTTCTTAGGTAAACTAAAATGTTAAGATTAAGTTAAATATATTATACAGATATCTCTATATCTATGGATCATAGCCTCTTTTTTCATTAAGTTAAATAAATTAAAAACAAATTTATACTTGAAAAGCAATAAAGCATCTGACTGGTTCCATACTTTGGTCTGAATTATTAAAAGTCAGAAAATGTCATACACCACGACAACACTCTAAACCTCTTTCTCTAGACCATATATGGCCTCTACAGCTAGGAGAAACAGACTTGGGATTTTGCCTCTCATCCCTTTAACTCTCACATCAGCCTCTAAAAGTGCATTTCAATCTTAATTGCTATCACTAGATGTGTCAAAATCAAGTTCTGCCATTAATTGCATAGATAAATAATGAATGCAGATGGTGTCAGTGTTTCTGTGTTCAGAATATGATGTGGCGGATGCCACAATCTCCTCACTTGGCACCGGCACAGCCTTGCCTGCCATAGTTGCCTCTGCATGGCCAGCCAGCAGGCAAGCAGGTTACAGCTGAGTGCTGAGGTTGCTGGTGGGATGCTGCCAGTGAGGTCAGTGTGTGTGCTGATTTGCCATGACACAGGAGAGTGGGATGCAGCCGTTCAGCCTATCAGCGTACTCAGCTGCAGACAACACATTTCCCATATTGTATTTATACCACATGCTCGCTGTAAAATAGACAAGACTACTCTGCACCTCTTGAGTTTGATTCTCCTATCCACTCAAGGCCTAGGCTCTTCTTTACTCCACCCTAGGCCTCTCTACAATGATGAGGTCAATGATCTCTCTCCTCGGGTGAACGATAATCCAGTCCAAGATGCTTGAAGATAGACTCCTCTGTGGGTGTGTGAAGCAACTGCCCTTTTGTCAGTTTCTCTCCTTTCTAGAAAAATAAGATAGAAAGGTGAAGAATTACACCAGATCTCTCTTTGTCAAAGTCAAATGTTGTTGATGGTGCCATAGTATGGATAACTATGTTCATAATAATGCAGTTTGATGGCTGTATAGAAATTATCTCAAAATCCATCTGCAATTAAAACAAACAACATCAAACAAACACTGCAAAACTAATATAATCTAATGATTATTAAGAAATATACATCTTGGAAAAAGTATACATTTGTGAATCTAAATGTTTTAAATATTGGCATTAGTATGATGGATCCTTGAAATTTGGATACTTTAATAGAACAAACCTGTCTTATGATCCCAGTCCGAAGTCCATGCTCTGACAGACTCATTCCCATTTTGATAGCCAGCAGCCTCATAGATCTATAACAAAAATAAAATATCTCATCTTAAAGTATATTAAGTACCTTTGATATTTGGAGACTTAAAGAATTAAACATGAAAACACTTCCTCAAACACATATGCCTTAATTTACCAACCCATACATATACCCACAGATATTTAGAGGTATCACAAACCATACAAGAAACAAATTAAGATCAAATCCTTTTAATATCAAAAGAAACTAAAATTCATATACTGTCTTGATAGTTTATGGCAGCTGTTACCACAAATCTCAGGAGTCAAACAACCCCCTCCTACACTTTCGTTATGGTAAATGGATGTAATTTTTAGGCATGGCACACCTCAGAGTTACATCATCAAAAGCCCTAATGGTTCCTTTATGTAAACTGGAAATTGGAATCTTTGAAAAGCACATAATCTGTAGTTTTACTGCAAGTACTATTAGAATTGTATTAGAATTAGAATATCTCAAGTAACTTATAAGTCTCAGTAATTTTGGACATGCCTCCAAATTTTTAGACATCTACTGAATATGTCACTTAATTACACTTAAGAAGTTGTATAAAGAAGAGAAAATATTCCCAGAACAGTACTCCTGTAATTAATCAAATCCAGGCCAAATAAAACAATGAAAAAAAAAAAAAAAATCCTTTTTAACCCATTTGCAGTAGGGTTATGTACAGCCCATTGTGTGTGTGTGTGTGTGTGTGTGTGTGTGTGTGTGTGTGTGTGTGTGTGTGTGTGTGTGTGTGTGTTTGTGTGTGTGTGTGTGTGTGTGTGTGTGTGTGTGTGTGTGTGTGTGTGTGTGTGTGTGTGTGTGTGTGTGTGTGTGTGTGTGTGTGTGTGTGTGTGTGTGTGTGTGAATTTTGCTTCATACAGATGGCTTCACATGTGCTCAGCTACCAAATAGTCAATTAGCGGTCCGAAGAGCCTGTGCCTGATTTCCCCATTTCCTTCACACACACAGACACAAATATCTATCTATCTATCTATATAAATATGTATAAAAGACAGAGAAAGAGGGAGGGAGGGAGAGAGAGAGAGAGAGAGAGAGAGAGAGAGAGAGAGAGAGAGAGAGAGAGAGAGAGAGAGAGAGAGAGAGAGAGAGAGAGAGAGAGGGAGAGGGAGGGAGAGGGAGGGAGAGGGAGGGAGAGGGAGGGAGAGGGAGGGAGAGGGACGGAGAGGGACGGAGAGGGACGGAGAGGGACGGAGAGGGACGGAGAGGGAGGGAGAGGGAGGGAGAGGGGGAGAGGGGGAGAGGGGGGGAGAGAGAGAGAGAGAGAGGGGGGGGGGGAGAGGGAGAGAGGGAGAGAGGGAGAGAGGGAGAGAGGGAGAGAGGGAGGGAGGGAGGGAGGGAGAGAGGGAGGGAGGGAGGGAGGGAGAAACAGAGACAGAGGGAGAGAGGGAGAGAGAGAGAGAAACAGAGACAGAGGGAGAGAGAGAAACAGAGAGAGAGAGAGAGAGAGAGAGAGAGAGAGAGAGAGAGAGAGAGAGAGAGAGAGAGAGAGAGAGAGAGAGAGAGAGAGAGAGAGAGAGAGAGAGAGAGAGAATGAGAACGAGAGAGAGAGAGAGAACGAGAGAGAGAGAGAGAGAGAGAGAGAGAGAGAGAGAGAGAGAGAGAGAGAGAGAGAGAGAGAGAGAGAGAGAGAGTGAGAGAGAGAGAGAGAATCTTTGCTAAAAATATTCAATATTCAATATAGAAAAGGTTAGCTGTAATTACCTATTAAAATGAGCAGAGCCAGTAAAATACATTGAAGCTGGAGCAAATTCACTGTATGGGACCACAATCACATCCAATCGTCTGTGCTATTATGAAAGAAAAGTAATAATCTGTATAAATAGGATAATCTGTAGACACCTTCCTGAATAATCATGATATCTATTATTCTTAAACAATTTTAACAAAATGAAAATTAATACTGAAAACAAAGAAAAACAGACTATTTCACTTTGCACAATTCAAGATACTATTTAAATTTTCTTCATAAAAATAGTGAAGACCAAAATACAGTGAGTGAATAAATTATATATCACCTAGTTCAAAAAAATTGTCAGAAAGATTTCATACCTTTCTATCTTCTCCTGGTAATTTGCATACACCAAGATATTTCTTCTGGTTACCATTATCGTCTTGAGTAACAAGGTCATCAGTTAAAAAACCTGGAATCATATGAAAAAAAAAGGATGCAGTGCACAAAAGAAAGAAAGAAAGAAAGAAATATATATTTTCTTTTTCTTTTCTTTTTATGAATATAAAAAAGTATAAACATATGCTGTACCTGTTTCCCTCAACTTATTCAAGAGTGGTTGGAATATAGTTTCATGAGACTGGCCATCAGGGTGAGTCACCAGCACATCAACATCTCCACAAGTTGCTCTGCCACGTCTGTATGAGCCACACACCATCACAATCAGCCCTTTTATAATACTAAGTGCAGCAGACCGGACCTAGAAACCAACATTTACATAACCTTTGGTGAAATAATTAGGTAAATACTCATGTAAAAATTCCTGTTGTTTGCCAGTTAAAAGAAAAGAAAAGAAGAGAAAGAATAGTAAGAAGTAGAAAAAAAGCATACTGCAAATATATACATTTTTATAATACTGTGTGCACTTACGTATTTCTCAATTTCTGCAACTTCTTCACGAGGGATGCGGCTATTTATATCATCATAGTACTTCAGACCAATTTGCTGGTGTCTAGTCAAATTCCCTTTTTCTTGTAGATCTTCCAGTGTTCTGTATCCCTGGAAAATAAATAAATGAACTTGATTGCCTAATCATGCACTGCTTTATTTAGGTCTATGACTGTTTATATATGTGATCATGTTTAATAAGCCATATTCATGATAATGCACACAAACACAAACAAAGTCAAAAGTTTTTGTCTTTTTTTGTACACTCACCTGAATGTACCAGCCATGTGCTGTGGTTGGTCCAGCTCCCCAGACACCCATGAAGAGCTGCAGTGTTTTAGCTTCTTCATCCTCACACACTTCAGCTACTTTCCTTAGTTTCCCACTTTCTACAATCTCTGCAACTTTGTCTGCTAAGCGTCCTCCCACGCCACGGATACTGAGGGCCTCCTGCAGCAAACATCATCCTTTCATCAAATCTTGAAACCTATATATTTACCTAATTCCTTGAATTCCCTGGAAAAGGTTTTTATTTCTGTTACTATCACCATTACCATTAAAATTGTTATCATTATCATTATTATCATTGCACCATTATTAACGATGGTAATAGTAATAGGAATAAAAAACTTTTCTTTCTGAAAATTTAAGGAATGGGGTGGTAAGAATGAGTAGGCCTATTAATAGACTCTGGAGCCATCTATGTGTAAACAAAATAATGAACGAAATATGTATACATGTATCCCTGGAATCAACAGATTAAGAATTTTTTAACTTTAAGACTTATATTTTCACTGAACCAACATTATTACAATTCAATCAAGCAGATAAATGGAAATCTTGGGAAGTGTAAGTATAGGTTTTAAACCTCTCTGGATGTAATAGGCCTTGGGTAGTTACGAATGGCAGAAATAGCTTTCTGATATCCAAGGGCTCTCCATGTGTCTTTTTTGCTTTTGTAAGCTGCAGCTAACTTCTCAAGCTCTACAGTAATGTGGCAATTGAAATCTTTGACCTGACTGCTTGAGGGTCTTGCGCAGGCAAATTTCTCCTGAAATAAGAGCATATTGTATTGATCTTATTATTACTAATAACAAAATCATTTTGAAATATTTACATTTCATCTAGGATATGGCAACATCTAATATCCTTAAACTATATTTGTACCTTTAGTTCTTTGGGAAAGAACTTTCTTTTTTTGAAGCTCCCTTTCCTTGTAATATTTTCTTCTGAGGTATTACCATCTTCTCTACTTGCATTCCTTGTATCTGTATCTTTCTGAAGATGATCTTTAACTGAGGGGCTAATATCTTTGGTTTCACATCTTGTGGAGCTCTCTGGTAACGGCCCTTCTCTCTCACTAGAAAGCAAATTCTCATCCTGTTCTCCGGACTGTATGGTGGTTGTAACAATGGGGTCTTTGCTTCTTTTCTTTCCTGATATGGAATCCCAACAAGCTGCATTTTGTAGCACATTTGTACTCTGACTGTTTACTTTTGGTGGTTCAGATGAAAACGATATATTCTTCTTATCCTTTGAACATTCTGATGACAGTTTGATATCAAAATCTTTGGTCTCAATCTTAGTTTTGGATTTTGAGCAAGCACTTAACCAAGAACATCTTACAAAAATGGCATTTTGATACTGTGATGGATCAATCAACTTTTGGATCTTGTCAGCATCCAAAGACTCCTCAAAGATCACATGAGTAACCCTTTCACAAGCCCACGGCAATGTATCGTAAACATCTCCACCATTGTTCTTCACCAGTTTCTGAAATATATTGAGTCTACCTACACCAAAGTTTGCAGGGTGAATAAAGCATTTTAACCCTGCAAAGAAATCTGCTTTCAGTACTTGATCTTGTTCACTGCCTGCCTTTGCTTTCTTCCTTGACGCAGAGGCTTGATTAATCTTTCGTTTCATTTTTGACTAAAGAAAGTCTGTAATATAATATCACAGTTCAGAGTTGAATGTTGTAAATATCTGGAAATGAGAAAAATTCAAATATTATTTCTGCTACTGAAAATAATGATAATAAATAGACCTGCCCCCCCCCCCCCCCCACACACACACACACTTTTTAGCACTGCATATATGAAGATGTCCTGTCTATTGCTACAATAAAACTGGTCTTCACATTTCTATATATCATCTCTAATGTAAAGCCAGTTCTATCCAATACTTCAAATTTAAAAACATACACATGCATATTTGCTTTGCTCAACGGTAAAAGTTCAGAATCGGACAGCAGTAAGATGGACAAAAATTAATAAACATCAGACTCTTTTTCATATACAATCAAAGCTCAAAAATAAAGGACATAATCACTCATCAAACTTATGTGGATAAGAGATGCTATGGCCTCTTTGCTCCAAGAAAAAGGAAAATGGAGAAGAGAAATTACAATTATAGTGATAATAGTAATAGTAATAACAAATAATAATAATAATGATTATAATGATGATAATAATAACAATGACAATAATAATAATAATAATAATAATAATAATAATAATAATAATAACAATAATAATAAAATAATAACAACAACAACAATAACAATAATAAAATTCATAATACAAACTAATAATGATAATATATAATAATAACCTAGCCTAGAGTAATAGTAATGAAAATTATAATACTGTAGTAATAACAGGCTCATAATAAGACATCATCATAACATAAAAAAGTAATATTATATTCATAATGATAACAACACGAATAATAATATGACCTATAACATTAGTTACTAACAACAATCACTATAACAATAATAATAATAAAAATAATGTCAATCATGCTCATATCAATAACAATGACATTATTACTAATAGAAATAATAAAAACAGTAACAATGAATTAATATGGTTAAAAATAATAACATTAATAACTGGTAAAAATAACAATAAAAAGAACATTAAAATAAAAAATAATGGTAAAGTCAATGATATTAGTAATTACAGCAATAATAATAAAAATAATGATAACAAATAATAATAGGAAGAACAACAATAAAAATAAAAATAAAAATAAAAATAAAGTTAGTAATATCAACAATAACAAGTACTGATAACTAATAATGATAATAAACAATGTGAATAGTACCAGTGATAATAACTACAACTATAATTATAATCATAAAAATAAACAACCACTGGAGCAACAAATACAATTATATACAATTAAAAAATAAAGAAAAATATAAAAATAAAAGAAAATAACAATAACAATAATCATAATATAACATCATTACTAATAAAAAATAACAAATATTAAAACACAATAACTACTACAAAATTAATAATAATAATAATATTAATAATAATATTAAAAATAGTAGTAATAGTAAAACTACTACTACTACTACTACTAATAATAATAATAATAACAATGACAATAATAATAATAATAATAATAATAATACAGACAATAAAATAATAAAACTAATAAATGTAGTAACAGTAATAAAGAAAAAAAGAACAATAACAATGACAATAATAATAATAATAATGATAATAATAATAAAAACAATATCAATGACAATCACAATGATCATAACAATAATGATGATGATGATAATATTCTTATTCTTCTTATTTCTATTATTACTATCATATATGCTGATGTTCCAAAAAATGCCTATTCAATAACTATCACGATTACTACTTCTCTGTCGGGGCACAGTCGAGCAAAGAAAATTGATCTACCCGTAAATTCAGGCAAGCAGCTTGTTGACCTCCCAGACAGTTATTGCCTCATAGGTCTTCCAGAGCTCTCTCTTGCTGGTTGCTGCTAGTGATGATCTTCTCTAATGATTCATGTATTCTTATTATTAACAATTACAAATTATGCAAAAAATCAGTCAGGCCTAATCTGATGAGGCAATTAATAATCAATAGAACTATAAATTTCAGTTTTTTAAATAGTAAATTAAAAATTTCATGTGTAATTCTATTAAGACAATACACAGAATTTGTATAGAAATAGTACAATCAAGTAGGGTCTTCCCCCCAGAATGCCCTGCAAACATACAAGAAATCATATAATCAAAAATTATTTGTCTACGTTCCAGGAGAGGCTATTCTGTCACCGACTAAACTTATATATGACTCAGTAACTTTCAAGGTGCGACATTCTTTCAAATCATATTTTCTAAGCTACAACTTGCTTATAATCTCAGTGGTGCAAGTTCTATGTGGTTGCCATGGTCCCTGTTCTGACACGTCATATCTCCATTATGCATATACTGCAAACAGAATTTAGGCTGGTTCTCATTTGCAGATATTTGGCATACATGTATACAATCTCTTGGGAAAATATGACGAAGTTGATATGCTGTAGATTTCCATTTCCTGTTGCTGGCCTTTGCCAGAAACCGCACGGAGGCCGAGGACTTCATTGACCTTCAGACTAACAGAAGTTTCTAACATTTTTGCATTTGCAATTGTTTTCATGATCCCGAATCAAACGACACATACTTGGCTAAGGTCCTCGTAATCAAACTCACAAAATAAAATATCCATGTTTTATACGGTAATACCGTACGAAGAAATATGGAAATGGTTTAGATAGTTATTTAATTTTGTATTTCTATCCAATAAAGACTGTTTCCCTTTTCCAATAAGGCTGTACCTTCGAAGTGGTGAAGATAAACTCCTGATAAAATGGTAAACGATTTTCACAGTGATAAGTGTAATCTCTCAACACTGACGCACGTTTATGCCTGTCGCCAAGGGACCGCCCGCGGCCCGTCCGCTGCGGTTGGCGGTTGGAATGCCTGCGAATTCGTTTGGTCGCGTGAGAACTGACGAACGGTAATGAAATATGTCAAAAAGTTTAATTGATGTTTCAACTATTGGTGCCGCTTAAAAAGGAAATGGCTACTTTATTATTTTCAGACCGGTACAAACGAAGGTATAAATACATTCAATAGGTAGAAGATTCACTGGCAAGCTGTTAACACCACCAAAACGTGGATAATATCGCCTTGCTACACACACACACATCCACACCCACACATCCACACCCACACCCACACCCACACCCACCCACACCCACACCACACACACACACACACACACACACACACACACACACACACACACACACACACACACACACACACACACACACACACACACACACACACACACACACACACACACACACACACACACACACAGAACATATATGAACAAGGTTCATAAAATGCAACGACTGATTGCCAACATGGAGAGGTCACTCGTGTATGTGGACGAAGACATGGTAAAGGTCATTATAGCCATCATAAGAACTAGTCTCGAGTATGGTGCAGTGCTATGGAGTCTACGCTTAAAAAAAAAAAAAAAAATATATATATATATATAGATAGATATATATAGATAAACTAGAAAGAGTTAAACAGCAGCCACAAGATAGGCACCTACTCTACGAGATATGAGCTACGAAGAAAGACTACATAAAATATGTATTACTACTTTAGAAGAAAGAAGAAAAAGAGGTAACATGATAATGATGTCCAACTATATTACAGGAAGGGTGAAGTTATACAAAGATGACTATAATTTTGAACACAAGAATGACGAGAGGACAAATAAGAAGCGAGAAAGCTAAAGAAGTTCTGTATCCCAAACAGAACTATTGGAACATGGAACAATCTTTTAAATTACGTTGTGTGTGCCAAAAATGTGCATCAATTTAAAAAGTAATATGATAATTCAAATATAGCAGACGGGACCATCTGAGCTTAGCTTTTCTCCCGTATTGGAACAACCAGGTAAGAACAACTAGGTAAGTACACAAAGGCGTGTGTGTGTGTTTTATAGAACCCCAATATTCCAGGTCTGTGGAGCTGACTCGGGCTCCCTTTGCCAACTGGGAAGCCTCCAGAACCTGGGGATGTAATATGATAACCCACATCTTGATTATCCTTGACTTCGACTTTTCTCTCAGGGTGACTCGATCTTTAGGACATTGATCTTGCCATTACCTCTGGTAACCTAGATCATCACCTTGACTTGCCTCTGTATGCCCAGTGCTCTAACTAAATGGAAGGGTTGTTGAAGCCTTCAGGTTAACCCATTGGCGACGGGTATAGAAAATTAAAAAAAAACTCTACGCTCTGGCGAACCACGGCAACGCGCCGACTCTGAGTGCGTGAATTCGGTACATTAAGCCGAATCATTGCCTCGGGGAACTTGAAATTGTGATAAGTAGTTTGGAGATCCAAATTCTCCCTCCGAATTTGTTGCCCAGGTTTATCTTTTTCATTACACCTCTCATTTTAGGCAATGGCCTGAATGGAAGGTCCAGCCTGTGTTCCCATTTCAATCAAGGAAACTTTCTAGAAGGTGCAAGAAGCTTTCCTGCTTTAGCTGCAAGCTTGGAGAGGCCAGCCCGAGACTCAGTTCTTCGGACAGATGCATTCTTATTCGACATCAACGACTCATCAACTTCAGCTGTAGGCTTGAGGGAACTATCCTGAGCACTTTTCTTGCCGATAGGAATTGGTGGAGTTCGGAAACAGATAACTGCTTTGGTCACAATGATTAAGCTGTGCATTATACCCTATTAGTCTAACAGCTGCAAGGAAAATGGCAAGTTATATGCAGCCACTGCTTCGTATATTATATATATATATGTATATATATGTACACACATACCTATTTGTATATATATACATATATATTTATATATGTATATATATATAGTGAGATATAGATATGTATATATACATACATATCTATATCTGTAACTATATCCATATCAGTATTCCTGTCTATATCTACATCTATATCTATATCAATCTACCTATCTAACCATATATAGAAATATATATATATATATATAGAAAGAGAGAGAGAGAGAGAGAGAGAGAGAGAGAGAGAGAGAGAGAGAGAGAGATAGAGAGAAATATATATAGAGAGAAATGTATATATATAGAGAAATATATATATATAAGTATATATAATATATATATATATATATAAGACATAAATAAATCTATATATTTATACACACATATATATGTATATAAATACACACAGACCTATGTGCATATATATAATTATATGTATACACACACATACACACACTTTCACAAGGGGCATGAGCACAGCGCACAGCATAGCCACGCTCTTAAGCACAATCAGCACGGGCCCAGCCGTGGTAGTATTACTTGACCTGGAGAAGGCTTTCGAACTAGCAAGTCCTCTTGCCAATCAGGAAAGCCTGATCCAGAAAGGAATCAGCGGAAAGCTCTTGGCTTGGATAGGTGACTACTTCGGGAACAGGTCTGCCAAAGTCAAATTCCAGAGTCACCTATCACAACACATGCCACTAGAAAATGGAACGCCACAGGGTGGGGTTCTCAGTCCAGCCCTATTCAACACCTTAATGTCCTGCATCCTCAACATAAACCTCCCAGTAGGGGTGCAAGATCATCTCGTACGCAGACGATCTTGCTATCACCTCCACTGGATCACACTGCCTGCCTGAATAAAGCCCAGCGTTGTCTGGACCTCGTGTCTGAGGAGTGTTGTAGGACAGGACTAAAGATATCTGCAGCCAAATCCAAAGCCATGGATCTGAGACAGAGAGTTGAAGGCACAAGTCTGAAAATCCAGGGAGTGGAATTGGGAATGGGTCCAGGCCTTCCTATACCTTGGGGTAAGGATAGACCGGACCCTCTCCTTCCAGAAGGAGGTCCAGTACCTGGTCGACCGCACCAAAGCAAGACTGTCTGTCATGAGAGTAATGACTGGGAGACGCATAGGAGCCAGACATAAAGTACTAAGATCATTCTATGTACATGCTGTCCGGCCTTTTGTGGACTATGCCTCAGTCGCTCTAATTGCCGCCAAGAAAAAGTACACAGACAAATTGGAGAAAATGAAGCTGCCAGGATCATTCTGGGTACACCGAGGTGGACGAAGGTCCTCAACCTCCTGATGGAGGCAAACCATCTCCCCCTGGACTCACGAATCGATCTAATGGCAACACAATTCCTGTCAAAGGTCATCCAGGCTCCCAGGAACACAAGCCTAAGACAAAAAATAGTCAGACGCCTAGAACAAGACAACTCCTGGCTGTCTCACACAGCCAGGGTGTTGATACGCTCTCAGCTCAAAGAACAGCTTCTTGCTAAGGGCATGGACTCACCCCACCCCGACTTTATCGAAGCCCCGCCGCGGGCACAGACCTTGAGTTCAATATAATGAGCCTGTCAATGAAAAAGAGCCATACCCCACGCCTAGTCTAAAGGCAGAAGCCCAGACGGGCATTGCAGCCATCACTCCTCCGGGTAGTAGAACATACTTCACGGATGGATCGGTCGATCCCTTGAGCCACACTGCAGGCGCCGGCTTTGCAGCAAGGGATGCCACGCAATCCATGAGGGTAACAGACAACGCCTCCTCTCTACAGGCAGAGGCAGTTGCAATCATGGGTGCCCTAGCCCACGCGTCCCTAAGGGAAGGACACGTGGTCATACATACAGACTCCAGGGCAGCCATTGACTGTCTTCAGCACAACTCACCCACAGACAACATCTACCTCCTGACCACGATTCTTACCATAGCACAAATAATTCTTGCTCAGGGTAGAAGAATAATCATCACTGGGTCCCTAGCCACATTGTCATCAGAGGGAACGAGCTTGCTGACAGACTAGCCGTCGCTGCCAGGGGTATGCCCCCAAATCCCATGACGATAAAACCAAGCCGAAAATTACTTAAGGAGAAGTGTACTTCGGTCGCCCGTACCTTCCTCCTGCAGCTTCACAGAGAGGAAACGAGATTCTCCCCCTCGACCAGCTGGTACTCAGACGCCACAGGCTATGAACCACTGGCACTTTCTGAAATAATCAACAGAGGTACCGAAGTCATTCTTCACAAAATGGGCCTAGGTAACGTTACCACTGTGCATGGCAGATTATAGAAACAATAGACCGTGAAGTGAGGTGTTGCATGCACTGCGGCGAGCTGAACGCCACATTAGTACATTAGAAAATTGTGAGCATACACAATTCCTGAGACACGGACCGCCTACAACAGCCGCCGTGCTGGTAAAGAGGTTATGCAATATGCTTACACCATGGCGGCAGGAGCGCCTGCTGGCAATCCCACCGCCACGGTAAGCACCGAATGTCAGACAACCAAATGAGACAGCCGTAAAAAGCTGACACAGGCCGGGCCATATATAGAAGGCCCGGGCGAAGCTAGAACTTCGTAAATCTCGATTGATTGATTGATTACACACATATGTGTGTGTGTGTGTGTGTGTGTGTGTGTGTGTGTGTGTGTGTGTGCGCGCGAGTGTGTGTGTGTGTGTTTATATGTATTCGCCTGTACAGTTCACATGGATTTATATCTGACTAGTAACCCTATTGCCAATAAAGTACATCATCGAATCGAAATGATTGTTTGCATGTTGATTTGTAGATGTTCCTCCATTTATATGTATGTATTTATGTGATTTGTAAAGCGGCTAGATATAACCCACTCTTTATATTTTTCCCTTATTTAAAAATTGATTATTTTAATCTTAAACATCTGCTGAAGTAGATTCCTTGGGACAACAAAACAAAACGGATTAAACCCTCAAAGCAAAAATAACGAATAATATATTGCTCTCAGTTTTTCAATGTCTAATTTCAATGGCATCTTGAAAAAAAAAAAAAAAACTGTTTCTTCTCATCTTAGCATAAAGTTGTTATATTCTGTGGGATAAGTCCAATGACAAAAAAAAGAAAAAAGAAAAAAAGAAAAAAGAATCCCCTGTATCCATGTGATGTGTTACGTGGCAACGATGTCGTCCTCATTCCCAAAGCCTATCAAGATTAGCCTTTTCGGCTTAACGCCTTCCAGTTTCAACTACATAACGGCGAGGAAAACAAACGAAGGGAAAGCAAAGAAGAGTATACAGTTGTGCATTATGTATATTACGTCGCTGCTGTAAGACCGATTGAGATAGTTAACCATTGTCGTAATTCAACATTACAATAGGCTGCTGTTATTTCTTATCTTAAAAATTAAAGGTAGATTTCATTTGCGCCATATCAGTCACTGTATATTCATGCTGAGCCATGAGGGCAGGGAGCGACAAGGGCGGAGGGTTATTGGGCACTCATGACCCTGGGGGCTGGGAACGCGCACCTTGTGCCACGAACGCCGGCTGTTCTGTGTGCGGGCACGGGCACTCGTATACCATCTTTCGCTTTCTCTCATTGTTTATGCTGCATTTTCTCTTTGTGAAGGATGACTGGTTCAGGAAATTTGTTTTCTTCTTCTTATATGCATATAAATATTGATATAGAGAACTATTGTATGTATAATTTAAAGATGGATATGCTTGGGACAAACCTTTGCCAACATCAAGCAAGTTACGCTAATAGTTACACCGAATAAAAGGAAATAAGGTGATTCACCATATTCACAATTTAGTCGTTGCCATACGTTCTCATTTGTTAATTATTTTTGCCATCACACACAAACACATGTATATTATTATGAAGATAAGTTTATGTTTTGCCACCTGCCATCTCCCACGGATCATTTGCCCTATCAAAAGTTCCGCCCATGCCCTAGTCCAAGGGTGTAGGTTCACATGTACTGACGGGTGTGCTGTGTGGTACATGTATATATGCATGTACGTATTTGCTTCTCTACCATCACAATCAGTTTGCGACGCTACTCGCCTGAGCATTGTGCGGCTGTATTATCGTTATATCTTACTAATGGCTGTTAGGCATTGTTCATTATTAGATATTAATAAACTGTGCTATCCGAAGTAGCGTAGTCCCTTCCCTTAGCTCCGCCACATCAGTCACATGGGTGATATTGAAAATGAAACTATAATACTCGAGCATGTTACATACGTGACTATTAGCATGACATAAACAAACATTCCACAGTACATAAATTGAGCCATTTTGATGTGGGTTTCTTCTTATGTTACTTTGTACAGAGCGTGCATCATAGCCGTCTTGTTAGGAAAACCCAGTTACAGGGACGAGCTGGGTATCGTTACCAGATAGGTCTCTAGATTTTTTCAGACGTCTAATCTCTGTAACTTGGTAATATGAGTAGTTTTCACCCATCACTGCTTCTCACGCTAACTGCAAGGGACATCAGCTGCTGTCTTATCAACTTCCATTTTTGTACCCATATTAGAGTATAGGTTGGCAAGTACACACACTCATGTATATGTATATACATACATACATATATACATATATATATATATATATATATATATATATATATATATGTGTGTGTGTGTGTGTGAGTGTGTATGTGAGTGCGTGTGTGTATGTATGTGTGTGTGTGTGTGTGCGCACACACATGCATATATATATATATATATATATATATATATATATATGTGTGTGTGTGTGTGTGTGTGTGTGTGTACGTGTATGTA
>NC_061854.1:25633676-25646176 GCF_019202785.1 Penaeus chinensis
GTTGCTAAAAAGCGACCAGAATTTATCCCTGCTCCCCAGGCACCTATGTCTGGGGACAGAACAAAAGAGAAAAGGCTTCCCAACCTCCTAAAGGGAAGAAAGCTCCTTCCCAGATGATACCGGATATCTCCAAGAAAAAGGAGTTTCCGGCTATACCAAAAGTGCAGATAAAGAACCAAAGGAATAAAAGTTCAAAGAGCACTACAAAAGCCTCCCCAAGAGACGATAACCTACTCTTTGATGAGGAAGATATAACTCTCCTGTTGACTGCTGTAGTCAATGCAGTAGCAATAGCTTTGGGGAGGTCGCACGAGGAGGCAGAGAAGGCAGTCACGGTCGCTATGGCTGCTGCATTCCTGAAGGGAAGGAAGCTGGACAGAGCCAACCAACCCCATCCTCACCCCAGGACGAGACTCACCTCCCCACTCCAACCCCGACCATGCCCTCACAGGCAGAGCCAAACCATGCTGAATCTGTGCAGCTAGTGTCAGAACATAATGACTTTACCCAGGCAAAGCCTGCAAAGAAAAAGAAAGACACACAGACAAAGCCTGAAGTGAGACAAGCCAAACTAACAAAAGTCAGAGCTACCAAAGGCTCTCCACACCACAGTGGATCCAGTGATTGCCTGACAAACAGCCCAAAAACAGATACAGATCCCTCAATCATCAAGGACTTCACAATAGAGTTGTTAGACTCCGACACATCTTAATCCGAATATAATGAGGCCTCTGATGTAACTAACACTAAATAATGACACACAGCCTAAGCATGCTACAGTGGAACATCAATGGCTTCTACTCAAGGAATGCCATCCTCCATGGAATTATGCGATCAAGGAGCATTGACATTGTCATGCTCCAGGACACATTAACAGTGGAGACTGTTAGCTTCTCAGGGTATCATGTCTTCATGCTGCCACACACAGCTGGCAAAAGAGGCTTGATCACCCTGGTCAGAGCAATAATCCCCTGCTCCGCAATAGCCGATGCACCGCACTGTGGAGACGATGTTGAATCTCTTGCTGTTGAGATTCACCAGGCCGGGGGCCCCCTCAAACTGTACAATGTGTATAGCAGGCCACACTGTAGGAGCTTAGACATCAGCCAAGTCTATGCTACTGCAGCACATGACTGAGTGATCATAGGGGGATACCACCCTAGCCTGGCTCCCTGCAGGGCATCGGGTGTGGCTGGCTATCACATAGCCAATGTGCTTGAGACATTCCCTGAGATCGCTCTTCTCAATACCCAAGAGCCAACGCATGTCAGAGGTGGGGTCCTAGACTTCACCTTGGCCACTGCAGATCTAGTAGAGAGAACCAGATGGTGTGTCAATGAGACTGTCACAAGTGACCACTATGGCACTATAACTACCCTCATGGATACTGGCCCAGTCCAAATACCACAACCAAATCCAAGATGGATAACAGACAAGGCCAACTGGCAGGCGTTCCAGAATGCCTTGGCTCACTGTCTCAGATGCAATGAACCCTCACAAAGTGAAGATGTTGTAGTGCTTGAAGCCAGACTTATCAATGCCATAAATCAAGCAGCCTCACAGACTATACCTAAAACTTGGCCTTGGTCCAGGAGTCACAAAGACGCCTGATACTTTAATGATGAGATTAAGTAGGTCAACCACAGAGTGAACATGGGCAGAAAACAATTCTGAAGGCAAAGAACCCCTGGCAACCTAGCCCTCCTAAGGAAAGCTGTCAGGGAAACCAAGGAAACTGCTAACAGTAAGGCAAGAAAAGTGGCTGGAATGGTGTGAGTCCTTTGACCACCAAACCACCCTTTTAGAGCTGTGGCGATGGATCAGGCGAGCTACCAGCCACTCTGCCCCGAGGTACACACATCATGACCCTCAATCAGAGGCAAACAGACTGGCGCATGAATTTTCTGCGAGAACAAGCAGCAAAAGTCTGCCAGCCAAACTGAGGGCAAGACAAGAAAGCCTACAACCAAACAGACTTGCTTATATCAGAGAAAGGGCAGCCAAACCCAATAACTCAGATGTTAACTAAGAAAAGCCTACAAAACCAGTTCTAGCACAGCCCCGGGCTCTGATGGGATCTCGTACCCCATTCTTTCCTAGGACTAGCAGGTGAGCTTGCACTCTTGCAACAAGTCCTGGGAAACTTCCACTCTACCCCAGAGCTGAAAGAGGGCTAACATAGTTCCCATCCCAAATCCAAAGGAGCCAGGGAAGTACCACCCCATCTCTCTCCTCAGCTGCCTGGCCAACACGGCCGAGAGGATGGTACTAAACCAACTCCATTGGAAAATGGGACCCCCACACGAAACTTCGATGGGTTCACTAGGGGCATGAGCACAGCACACAGCATAGCCACACTCTTAAGCACAATCAGCACGGGCACATCTGTGGTAGTATTCCTTGACCTGGAGAAGGCTTTTGAATTAGCAAGTCCTCTTGCCATTCAGGAGAGCCTGATCCAGAAGGGAATCAGAGGAAAGCTCTTGGCTTGATAGGTGACTACATCAGGAACAGGACAGCCAGAGTCAGATTCCAAGGTCACCTATCACAGCACATGCCACTAGAAAACGGATAAGGTGGGATTCTCAGTCCAGCCCTATTCAACACCTTGATGTCCTGTATCCTCAACATACACCTCCCAGTGGGGTGCAAGATCATCTCCTATGTAGACGATCTTGCAATCACCTCCACTGGACCACACTGCCTAAGTAAACCCCAGCATTATCTGGACCTTGTATCTGAGGAGTTTTGTAGGACAGGACTAAAGATCTCAGTAGCCAAATTAAAAGCCATGACTCTGAGACACAATGTTCAAGGCACAAATCTGAAAATCCAGGAAATGGACTTGGAGTGGGTCCAGGACTTCCAATACCTTGGGGTAAGGATTGATCTTCTGCTTCCATAAGGAGGTCCAGTACCTGGTTGACCTAGCCAAAACAAGACTGTCTGTCATGAGAGCAATGATTAGGAGACACATAGGAGCTTGACACAAAGTACTAAGAGCATTCTTTGTACATGCTGTCCGGCCCATTGTGGACTACGCTTCTGTTGCTCTGATTGCCACAAAGAAAAATTCAAGATAAATTGGAGGCAGTTCAGAATGAAGCTGCCAGGATCTCCCCCTAGACTCCTGAATTGATATAATGGCAGCACAATTCCTTTCAAAGGTCTGTGACAAAGCCTGTGACAAAAAATATTTAGATGTTTAGAATTAGACCACGAGCTCTTTGCAAACAACTCCTGCCTGTCTCACACAGCCAGGGTGTTGATAAGCTATCAGCTCAAAGAACAGCTACTTGACAAGGGCATGGACTTCCCCCACCCTGACTTTATCGAAGCCTCGCCGTGGGCACAAGCCTTAATAGAGTTCTCTGTTATGAGGCTGTCAGGGAGAAAGAATCAATACCCCATGCCTAGTCTAAAGGCAGAAGCCAAGAGGGTCCTTGCAGCCATCACTCCTCCAGGTAGTGGAACATACTTCACAGATGGAACAGTCTATCCCTTAAGCCACACTGTAGGAGCCGGCTTTGCAGCAAGGGATGCCACAAAATCCGTGAGGGTAACAGACAACGCCTCTTGGCTACAGGCAGATGCAGTTGCAATCATGGGAGCACTAGCCTACGCGTCCTTGAGGGAAGGACACGTAGTCATACATACAGACTCCAAGGCAGCCACTGACTGTCTTCAACACAGCTCGCCCAAAGACAACATCTACCTCCTGCCCCCTGGTTACTTTAGTGCAGATAATTCTTGCTCAGGGTGGAAGAATAATCTTTACTTGGGTTTCCCAGCCACATTGGCATCAGAGGGAAAGAGTTTGTTGACAGACCAGCTGGCAGGGGTATGTTCCTAAATCCCATGATCATTCAATCGAGCCGAAAAATCTTATAGGAGAAGTGTACTACGGCAGCTCGTGCCTTTCTCCTGCAGCTTCACAGAGAGAAAACGAGATCCTCCCCCTTTGTCAGATGATACTCAGACGCCACAGGCTATGAACCACTGGCACTCTTGGAAGTAATTAACAGATGTACCGAAGTCATTCTTCACAGAACCAGACTAGGTTACCACTGTGTATGGCAGATCATAGAGACAATAAACCATGAAGACAGGTTTTGCATATATTGTGGCTAGCCGAACGCCACCCTGGTACACTACTTACAGAATTGTGACAACACACAATTTCTGAGACAGGGACCGCCCACAACAGCCGCCGTGCTGGCAAAGAGATTATGCGGTATGCTTGCACCATAGCGGCAGAAGCGCCTACTGGCAATCCCGCCACCACGTTAAGCACCGAGTGTCAGAGAACAAAATGAGAGAGCCATAAATAACTGACACAGGCCGGGCCATATATGGAAGGCCGGGGCAAAGCTAGATCTTCACAAATCTCAATTATATTGCTCGTCAAGGGGGGACCCTGCAGGGGGGACCCCGGGAGGAGGCAGCGTCCAGGCGGGACCGCGACTCGAAGTTAGGGTGATTGTCTGGGTCAAGGTAGCGATCAGAGGTCATGAGAGATGTGGGCGTGGCTTAGGTAAGTACAGCAACGGTGCCATGGTCACGCCATCCTATTGGTCACCCCTGCTAGTTGGAGGGCGTGATAATGATGGCTCCCGACCACTCAGAGAGGGAGAGAGAGATAGAGAGAGAAAGAGGGGGGGGGGGGGGGTGGAAGAAAAGAGAGAGAGGGAGAGGGTTGAGAGAAAAATCCCCACAACCTAGTATCTTCACCTTCATCGAGAACGATATTCAGTCCATCTCTGAAGATGGTAAAGTGATTATCAGTACCATTGTCAATCGGATAGTAAAGACCAGTGTATCAAACATATATATACATACATATATATATATATATATATATATATATATATATATATATATACATACTACTTATTACTACTTCTACTATCGCTACTACTTCTACCACTACCACCTCTTCTTTTACAATGTCTACTACCATATCCTATAACTGTTACTACTACTACTACTATCCCTACACCTACTGTTATACAATGTACCGCTATTACTACTTGCAGTACTGTCACTAACATTACCACTCCTTGGTTTACTGGTACTACTATTATTATAGATACTTCTGCTACTATAGGACTACCTTTACTGTACTTACTACTAAATAATTCTAATATCACAATCTATGCTTACAATTTGCATAACCAAATATGATTACTATTACTTCAGTGCTCCTACTATCAGTCCTATTAACCCTTTTTTATTACTGGTACTACCTATACTGCCTCTGCTATAACTTCTACAACGACCTTTTTGACTATCTATTGCTATTGCTGTTGTTATTTTTACGTTTCTTGTCTCTTACTACTGCTATTACTACTAAGTCTGCTGGTCATAACCTATACTTATACCTGTTATCATAGAAGCCTTTATTATTATTGCTTTATTGTAACTTACGCTTATATACTGTTGTGAATATGCTAGAAATTTGCCAAAAAAATCACTCTAACATAACATTGAGATTCTTGCACCTTACTATATACCTATAGAGTTGAGATATTCTCTAAGCCCTCTTTTTTGTATGCGCATTTCTGCATTTTTTTCACATTGCATTTTAACATTTATATGTAAGCTGCCAAACAGCTAATTGAGAATCTCTACAGATCACTTTTTGAGGATACAGCTGGTGATGAAAATAATAAAAACATGCTAAACTTTGATCTTGATATAATTAACAAAATTATATCAAATTTATAATATACTGAGTACTACAATATCGAGGAATATACTTTTGGAGCAGTCAATGGGGAATAACTACAATTATATTTTGCAAAAAAATATGCCATTTCAAAAGACTTTGACACCTTGAGAACACTCCTAAATTGCCTACCTAAACCTCCTGATGTATTGAAAGTGACATAAACCTGGCTAGGAGAGTCTACCAAACACCTTTTTACAGAAGATGAATATGTCTCTTACACTTACTCAGAACACACACAAAACATGGAGGAATCACAGCTTTCATCAAGAAGGAATATACTGCAGAATGTATAAATCAACATTGTTTCATTTAGAATAATATTGAAATCTTTACTGTCTAACTTAAACAATTTAATACATCATATATAATTTCAGTAATTTATAGGCCTTATAGAAACATGTAAATAAGTTAACAGCTATTATACATCAATTATAATCCAGTGACACATTTGGGCGCAACAAATCTATTCTCACTGGTGACTTTAATATCAGTCTGCTGAAACATATAATACATCCTCCCATAAACATATTCTTGAATGCAGGCTCTCAACTACTGCCCTCACATATCCCGCCCTACAAAGTTTCCAGACCGTCTTGATCATGGGCAGACATCCCTGTTATATCATATCTGGACAAACTTTACACCATCCTCTTACACAGACATTATACACTGCAATCTGACTGATAATTTACTATTTTTAGGATACACAGCACTCCAAACCACATTTTCTTTGCCAGTGATTTAGCATCAGAGCATTAGAACGATCCTCTATGCTCACCGTTTTTGAATAATAACTTTGATGTCTTTCTAAACACAGTCAATACATTATAAAATAAATGCTAATCTTAAAAAAAAAACAAAAAACATCTCTATATCTACCAAGAGGCTGTTAAAACCTTGGATCACCTGTGGTAGATTAAATATATATATGTATATATATATATATGTTTATATATATGTATATATATATACACACACATATATAGTATATATATGTACATATTGCAATACAGTAATCAGATTTTAGATAAGCCATGCGATATTGCTGAGGCTTTCAATAATTACCTTTGTAATAATGCTCCTGAACTTAACAGTAAAAAAAAAAAAAAATTAATAACTTAAATCAAGTCGATAGTTCCTGGGATTTGAAGTTTAAACTTCAAATCCCAGGAACTATCGACGAATAAGGATCCTTGCTATTTTTCCCCAAAACATGAGAACTGTTAATGAAGAAACATTTAATACGATAACTAGAAAACAAAAACATTCTAAACCCATACTAATTTAGCTTCCGACGTGGCCACATTGCCTACCAAACACTCAATATATTTTCATCAAGTATAAACTCTTGAGCTCTTGACAACAGCCAAACCCTCTCGTCCGTATTTGTTGATTTGCAAAGGCCTTTGACACAGTCAATCATAACGTTCTTTTAGATAAATTGTTTCATTTTGGTTCGAGGACTACCTGACTGATAGAACACAGATAAAAGTTTTCAAAGGAGAAAGCTCCTCTTCTAGCAGAATTGCTTTTGGTGTTCCACAAAACAGTGTCCTAGGTCCAGGTCTTAATCTACATAAGTGAGTATTTGACATTATATCTAAGCAGTCCAAGCCCAGAACAACTGATAAACTTCATCAACTCTACAAATGGTGTGTGTGCAACACTGACAATAAATACTGACAAAAGTTATTAGATATTTACAAATAAGGGTATTGATACCCTTAAAACTTCAACTCAAAACAATACTCAGGATAATCATAAGCAGTGGTCACTTGGATCACACTTGTTTAAAGAAACTGAATTAAATGAATTAATAATTAGAATTAAAGGATATATTTACATTTACGATAGCCAAGAAAATAATTAACTAAATCGGCCTGCCCATTACCCCCTACGCCATATCGTCTTTTCAAGTTCGTCATTCAATCACTGGTTTGGGCCTTACTGTCTGGAACATTTATTGTTGAATACTAACAATTTTAATGGGTGGTCCTTTACCTGTGATAACGTAGTGATAATGAATACTTGACAATTAGCATGTACTTATATCAGTAACTTTAATGATAATGATTATGATTCCATTTTGTCGTCCAGTTGTCTGACTCAATTCGACGATTATGAATGGACTGCCGTATTAACCTATGCTTCGATTAATAGGTTAAAACGTTTGTTCACAACCAGTGTATTTCCTATGACCCTGCCCTCGTCATAGGTTCACCCCCTGTTCTCTTTGTTTGTGTGTGTAATTCTTGTATATTATTTGTACTAAATTCATATTTGGCTATAAATGAACGTGTCAAATGTTTTAAAACATGAGATGTGGAAAATAGTAGGTCCAGACAGCATACCAGTAGAAGCATGTCTTAGACAACACTGGGATGGACTGTTTGACAGAAGAATGGAGAAGCAGCATACTGATCCCTATATTAAGAACTAGTGGGACATACAGGATTGTAGCAATTACAGAGGAATAAAACTGACCTCACATTCCCTGAAGTTCTGGGAAGGAATCATAAACAGGCGACTAAGGGAAAAGTCAATATCGGATCAATAATTGAGTTTTAGTTTTGTCCGGCAAAAATACCACCAACGCCATTTTGCGGCACGGCAACTGACGGAAAAGTACAGGGAAGGCCAGAAAGAGGAGGATGAAAAATATATTCATCTCATACAGGACATGTACTTAAACAGCAAAACAAGGGTGTTATCTGCAGTGGGAACCTCAGCTAATTTTGAAGTTACAGTTGGTCTACAAGAGGGGTCAGCACTCAACCCATACCTGTTTGCCATTTTGATAGACTGTTTAACGGTGTACAGAAGGAATCTCCATGGGATATGCTGTTTGCTGATGATGTAATGTTGAGTGTTGAAACGAAGGAAGAGGCGGAGGAGAGACTGGAAGAGTGGAGAGCGGCTATGGAAGATCGGGGTATGCGAGTGAGCAAAAAAACAAAAAACAAAAAAAAAACATACTACTTATTCATGGGAGACCCTAGGATGGTGCACGACATAAGATGGAAGGCAATAAATATCTGGGCTCAACAGGAATGCTGGATGGAGGGACGGAAAGGAGGTTACGATGAGGATTCAGGCAGGCTGGGGAACATGGCAGAAAGTAATCTTGTGCAATAAGAACGCACCACCTAAAGTGAAGGCGATGTTGTATGGAATGGAGACGGTGGGACTTACAAAGAAGCAGGAGAGAAAATGGAGGTAGCGGAGATGAGGATGCTCGAAAGACAAGGATGGACAAAATAAGGAACGAAGTGATACGAAAGGAAGTCGGAATTGAAGAAATGAGTAACAAGTTATGAGAAACGAGGCTGAGATGACTAGGATACGTAGTGAAGACGAGGGATGTGTAGGAAAGAGAATAAGGAGCGTGAAGGTCGGGCAGAAAAAGAGGTGGAGAACAAAAAGAAGATGGGATGATAACATCCATGAAGACCTTGAAAGTAAGGAAGAAGAGTAAGAAAGAAGACGCGAGGAACGGAAAAGAGTGGAAGGTGATCCGCACCGGCGACCGGGGAAGATCTCTCTCACTCTCTCACTCTTTCTTTCTTTCTCTCTCTCTTTCTCTCACTCTCTCTCTCTTTTTCTCTTTCTCTCACTCTCTCTCTTTCTCTCACACACACACTCTCTCTCTCTCTCTCTTTTCTCTCACTCTCTCTCTCTCTCTTTCTCCTTCTTTCTCTCTCTCTCTGTCTCTGTCTCTCGCCGTGGTGATCGGACGTGTTTTTGCTCCCTCTCCTCCGGTGCCCCGCAACTCGGCAAACTATGCCATGGTCCCGCCGTGTCAGAGGGTAATCTGACCTCTCCCCCTGGGTTTGAGGGGGTCAAACAGGGGGCTCCCTGGTGCTTCCTCGGGCAGCTAGCACGAGCTCTTATCCCGAGAGAAAGGGGACCCTTGGCTCAAGGTAATGAGCCTCCCTTCCATGGTACCGGGACCTCAGCCCTAGGATATGGGCCCCCCGGCAGAGTGGGTCAGAGCTGCCTCCCCGCCCACGAGGATGGGCACCCCCATGGTAGCCAGGGTCAAGGTTGCCCACCCGGCCCAGGGTCAGGGGGCCCTTCGCAGTAACAGCAATGATGCCAGTGCAAACAGTGTAAATTAGTTTGAAAAAGCAATCTATCAATTCGGCAGTGTAACAATAGTGCGAAACACAATTCTGTGTTTTGTCATAGGCAAGGTAGGTCATCTGTGATCAAATCTGAAAATAATACAGGCCGGCTAAAAGTGAACAAGCCCATAACACTGTAATCAATTCGTCCGACTCCAGAAAACCCAGGAACACGTGACGGTACACCAAACGGATGACAAACATTATCGTGTATACTGTGATCAGTGTGTCGGTAATCATAGCGTTCGCAACAGCTACAGCGGACAACCCCAAACCAAACTGGTCACCACTAAGAAATCAGGTATTTCTACTCCTTTTGCTATTTCTTTTCCCAAAGGAGTACAGATCAAGAAACACAGACCTATAATGGGCCCTCCTTCTCGAATTAGAATCTGATCGAAAACAAAATCGACTTGCTTATCGAAATGTTCCCCGAATAGCAATTGTCCAATAATAAAATCATAGAGCAAAAACAAGCAGAGGATGCATCGGTCAAACCTCTACCTCCCATCCCCCACCCGTGATCAAACTACGTACGAAACCTTCCCTTTCACATCTCCCCCAGTCACAACTTCCCCTACCTCCACCCAAAACCCCTCATCCACACCTTCCACGCCCATACCCACGATCGGCAGTCCTCCCCTCCCATAACCCTCCCTCTCTCCCTGCCCGCGGCCAGCCAGCTGCCTGGCGCCCTTGCTGACTCGCCGGCGTTCAACTCTGCTGAGCCATACACGTGCCCCTCGTCCGGCTTTATTAGCCAGCAGACCCCGCCAATACAGACTCCCCCACCTCCCACAAGCCAACTCAGAGTCCTCCTGTCGTCAGACCCAAAACTCAACACGCCAAAGAAGACCAAGGTTGAAGCTTCTCCACAAGTAACACCTAAACGGAGCTTTAGAAAAAAAAGCAGAACAGGAAAAACAAGCAAATCCAACAACTTGATCCCAACCGCCACTGGGAGGAAACGGCTCAGCAGCAGGTGCAAGGAGCTACCGCCCTACCCACTTCTCCCCCTCCTCCAGCAGTGCCACCAGTCATCTTTAACAACTATGAAGAACGGGCAAAGTCCACACAAGATGTTGACGAAGACGGTTACACCAAAGGAGGTGTATGTAAATATGTACGGTATACCCTGAAGTCAAACAAGATATCTACTACAGCAGTTAACAATACTGCCGTAGAAGATGTCTGGGTTACCGTACAATCAACATGCTTCCTTCCTTTATTATTAACGCTGTCCATGCTACCTCGGAATCTTTTGCATACATTGAAAAGGTTTTTAGAGAAATGTATTTAAAAAAGAAACCGCTTTTCATCTCAAGTGTCCTAAATGATGATTTAACAAAATCTAAGGTGATTAAAAAAATAAATTAGAACAAATAATAGATAAACCAACACGAATTACAGAAAACACCTCTTTATTAGATTTAATAATGACTAACAGATCAGACCTTATTCTCCACTTCGATGTCACCCCGTGCCATTATGCTAACCATGAACTTATCACGATGACGTTAAATATAAAGAAAACAAAGCGACCACCAGTAATAAAAACTTTTTGCAATTTCAAACACTATGACCTGTCTTTCTGCGAGCTTATCATGTCTAAAAAAATGACTCTATCAGTTATTTCACTGACAGATAATGTAAACTACCAAGTAACTATCCTCACGGAAACTATTAAAAGCAGCACTGATGCGCTGGCTCCCTACGTAACACGATCCGTCAGACGTCGCCCTACTCCATGGATAAATGACGACATCAAGAGAGCCATTAGCGATAGAATTAATGCCCACCAAGTTCTTAACAGGAGCAGAAATGAGGCCGCCTTTCAGGTAGATTATAAAGTAAAAATGAAAAATGTAAAATTGCTAATTTAATTTGTAAAAATAAATTATTTCAGAAATAAAACATGGAAAATTGTTTAAACACTAGTGTCTCACAACAAACACCTCACTAGTGATTGCACAAGTCCCATACAAAGAACATATAATTTTAATGACATTTTTTTTTTTAATTGGAAAACTAACTAATTTGCAAACAATTGCTTCTACATTACAACAAAACACAGATCGGGCAAGGATTACAACTATTTTTTTTTCAGACCGCAACCAGTGGACGTCGAAACAATCATCTTAGTAATAAAACACCTTCGCCAAACAAATGCTGTAGGAGCAGAAGATATTGCTTTGCGCTTTATCAGAGATAGTCTATACATTATTTGACAGTCATTATTAACACCTCTCTCGTCACTGGTGTCTTTCCATCGCTTTAGAAACTTGGTGTAGTAACACCAATTTACAAGTCGATGTCACTAATTATCGCCCTATTACTATACTTCCTATATTATCCAAAATTCTTTTTAAAAAAATGTAGCAAATCAACTGACGAATTTCCTGGAGGCCAATAACTTATTATCTAAAACACAATATGGTTTTAGAAATAGGTTATCTACTGAAACAGCTTTACTACAAATTACTGATGTAATTTATAATCTACACTAAAATTTGGTAAATTTGCTCACATTATGCGACATTTCCAAGGCTTTTGATAGTGTTAACCATGAAATTAACATTATTAAAAAATTAGTAGATCATAAAATTTATACCTTTTGGTTTAAAAGTTATTTGTATACAAGGCCC
>NC_061854.1:25663676-25671176 GCF_019202785.1 Penaeus chinensis
AGTACCTCCCCTCCGACTCAGACGCGGCCAGTTAGCACTGACCTACGCCGCAAAGGTGGCTCGAGACCCGAGCCACCCTAATGGCAATGGAGGCATTAGGCCCTTTGCCACGAGACTCCACGACCTCGTCGAGAAAGTCGGTATAGATCTCTCTACCATCGATACCGTCAAATATAGCGCCCTGGGAAACACCCAATTTTTCTATCATGGAAGCCTGGCTTCCATCAGCCAAGGCCATGGCGCCGGAGGGTGAGGTACGCCAGAGGTTCAGAGAGATCCTTATTAAACATCTCCCTTTTTTTCATATATATACCGACGGCTCCAAGACAGATGAGTGTGTAGGTGCGGGTGTATGGTCGACTGAATGTGAACTAAAGTTTAGACTGCCGAATCATACATCGATTTTTCTTGCCGAACTTTTTGCCATTGATAAAGCTATTGATTTTGCACTATCGACGACCCACGATAGAATAGTCATTTTTTCCGATTCGTTAAGTTCACTTAAAGCTATTAAATCCTTAGATACCACTAAAAATGAATTGCTGGGTAATATCATTCGTAAATTACACGGTGCCAACAAATCAATCAAACTTATATGGGTACCAGGTCACTCTGGTATCCATGGTAATGAACAGGCTGACAAACTAGCCGGGTCAACTGGCGATCTGGACACTACCATAGTTCGTACAGATCTCAGGTGTTTTGTGTCTCTTATAAAAGCAAAAATACATCTCCTGTGGCAAAGTGAGTGGACCAACCTCCAACTCACACAAAAAATAAAACCAACAATAGAACTGTGGGACACATCCCACAGGAAAAACAGAAGGGAGGAGGTGGTCTTGGCCCGTCTCAGGGTCAATGCCACCAGATATACCCACCTCACTCCCTATATTGAAAAAACCTTTCCTCCACAGTGCCCTCAATGCACCACCATCCTCACCATAAATCACCTGCTAACAATCTGCCCAAACTACATCAACAGAAGACAACCACTAAAAAATTACCTTAGAATAAATAACATAGATTTTACAACACCAAATCTGTTATCAAATAATGAAAAAATAATAAGTAGAGTAATCACTTTTAAGGGAGACAAAACTTTATGACCTTATATAGATTGATAGAATAAATAGGATCCATTGGCTTAATTACCTTGGCCACATGCCGCTGGTTGATAGCCAAGAAATCCAACAAAGAAAGAAAAGAAAGAAAGTTATCTTATTCCCCGCTCGTGTATGAAACTCCGTTGAGTTAACACCCTGTTCTTAAACGCAGTAACAACAAATAATATGTCTTGTGCCACTTGAGCTACCCTGGAGCCCGGGGCCCCTCGTCTCGCTTGACATTGTTGTTCTTGAGTTTCCATAACGTAAATAAAATTAAAGTAAAATCCTGTAATTGCTGAACATTTGTTGTGCTTTGCCAGCACCTTCAGTGCTCTTGCTTTGCAGGTGACACGAGGCTACAGTAGTAGTAGTCAGCACCCCACCCCAGAACCGCAGCTCTCTTCTACACCAGGGTAGCCCTTGTGGCTTTGACCCCTGGGTAGGGAGGCCCAGTAGTCTGGGGCGTCATTTGGGCGCACTTTTTCTTTGGTCCTGATTTATTTTCATCTTAATGTGACTTTCCTGAGCCTACCGGAGTTCCTCGTGAACTCCCGTATTCGTTTGGGGGGTGGGCATTGAATTACCGTCCTTCGCCTAGGCAAGTTCGGCGGTAAGGAAGTGTCCCACACATAACTCGATCCCTCTGTGGTACTGGAGAACGCAACCAGGCTTCCACTGAGGGGGTAGAGGACGAAAAACTGATTCACTCTCTTATCTATTGCAGTTAGGTTGATAACAACAGTTAAGAGGTTTTTGTCCCTTCAGGACTACGATTTTTGAGCAAAGGGGTCGGACCTGGTCCGATACCCAGAATGAATGACTCCCCGGCTACCCCTTCCCCTCCTCAAGGAGGAGGGGCGACTCATGACCAGTCTCTGACTACGAATAATGGTACCCCCACTAATGACAAGACGAGACGACCAACTTTCAAAATCCCCACCCAGAATGCAAGGTTCGCGAATGTAAAATGCGTGAATGAAAATCAGTCGCTTTTGAACGTGAACCCCTTTATCATCAAAAAGGTCCTTGATGGTCAAGTGGACGGCGATTTTGATTTTGTTAAAAAATTGCGAGATGGAAGCCTCCTTGTTACAGTACAATACAACTCCCAGATTAAGGATTTACTTAAGCTGACGCAAATTCATGATCGAATAAAAGTAACTATTCCTATTGGCCCAAATACCTGTAAGGGAGTAATCTTTCACAGGGATTTGAGGACGATGGAAGAAAGTGAAATTCTTGAGAGCATGAAGGACCAAGACGTAGTGGACGTTCATTGTATGACCAAGAAGGACGGGAATGTGCGAACGAAAACTGGACTGTGTTTTTTTACTTTTGCTTTGAATAAAATCCCAGAATATGTCAATGTTGGTTATGAACGTGTTCAAGTAAGACCTTATGTCCAAAAGCCAATGCATTGTAATAGATGCCAAAAATTCGGACACACCTCATTAAGATGTATTGACAAAGATTCAACTAAATTTACTTGCCGTAAATGTGCTGAAGCCCATGACACCATCACATGTACTAGCAAAATTTCCAAATGTGCTAACTGTGGAGGTCCCCATCATTCAGGATCTGCCGAGTGCAGCATCCTGAAGAAGGAGACTGAGACATTGGCATATATAAGAAAGCATGAAGTTAGTTATACTGAAGCTAAGAGGAACGTGGAAAGTTTGACACACAAACCCGATACTTCCTATGCTGCAGCGGTAACTAGCAACACCCCTAGTACAAGTGATGTCAGTCAACAGCTTGCGGCTAAGGATAAGGAAATTGCCGAACTCAAACAAACCGTTAAAGATTTAAATATTAAAGTTTATCAACTGACAAAATTGGTCGATCAAATGGCTGCATCAACCCAGCCTAAACAACATAAGGAGGAAGATACCGAATCACAGTCCGGAGCGCACCTCCCCGTCCGGGCTACTCCTGTGAGGACTTCGTCTGGCTCGCGATCGGTTTCTCGAGAGAGAAGCAGGTCGCAGTCTGTCAGTCGTCTCCCTCGCCAGGAGTTGCAGGACATGGAGGCTTCTGTCTCCAAACCATCCCGTGAGAGGTCCCCGGGAAGCGAGGGAGAGGAGGCGCCTCCCTCCCATAAAAAGAAAATAAAAACTGGTGGACAAGGCACTTCCAAACCCCATAAAACGTAATCATCGCGTCAACCATTATACAATGGAACTGTCGAAGTATTAGATCTAAAGTAAATGACCTTAAATTATTAGCCTCGTCCTATGCTCCCGATATTATAGTTCTCCAAGAAACTCATTTAACAAACCTCGTCTCGGACGAGGTCGTATCGCTCAGGAACTACCATTTATGTCGGAAGGATCGTGAGGGTAGGGGTGGAGGCGGAGTCGCCATGTACATCCACCAAAGCCTCCCTTTTACAGAAGTGACTATTGATTCTACTTTGGAGTTTGTCGCATGCAAAGTAAAAATTAATGGCACGTATCTGGCTATATGTTCAGTTTACTGTACGCCTGATAAAGTGATAATCTATGATGAGCTTTTTGCTCTTCAGGAACGTCTGCCACAAAATAAAGTAATTTTAGGTGATTTTAATGCTCATCATACGTTATGGGGTTCCCTACGGGTGGGGATGGTAGAGGTGAGCAAGTAGTTAAGCTGATTAACGAGTCTGATTTAGTCCTTCTGAATGATGGTAGTCCCACGCGGGTGGACGATAATACTGGGAATTTGAGCTTTATAGACATATCACTGGTCTCATCATCAGTAGCAGCCAAGTGCCTGTGGCACACCATTGACTACTCATTGGGAAGCGATCATCTTCCTCTTTTGATTGAATATTCATGCGACACAGTGAGAACGCCTTCAGCGCCTAAATTTAACGTAAAAAGAGCAGACTGGGTCGCCTTCACAAGGAGCGTCAAGCTCGAACTTGGAGAAACCATTGATGATAAAGTAAACAATATTCAGAATTCAATTCTAGAAGCAGCCTTGCTATCCATTCCTAAAACTTCGACAGATAGCGTTAAGCATAGAGTTCCATGGTGGACACCAGATTGCCGCAGGGCGCTGTGCCGACGCAATAAGGCCTACAGGCTTTTCCAAAATAACATCACAAATGAGAACTTTTGCAATTACAAACAAGCAAGAGCTAGGGCTCGTAGAATAATCAGACAAGCAAAAAGAGACTCCTGGCGGAGCGTTGTCTCTACTATTAACAGCAATACAAAAACATCAGAGGTTTGGTCCACTATCAATAAAATCAATAAGAAAAAAACATTTTTTTAAATAAATAACATCATTGAAGAGGGTAACAATCTGGATTCACCTAGAGACATTGCTAATGCACTCGCCAGGCAGTTCTCTCATACAAGCAGCTCAGCAAATTACCATCACGCATTCCTGCCCATCAAGGAAGTGGCTGAGCTGCAACCAATTCACTTTGCCACAGGAGATGAACTTGATTACAATAAAGATCTTACAATAGATGAGCTTGTCCGAGCCCTAGAAGCCTGTAGAGGAACATCCCCGGGCCCCGATGAGATTCGATATGAGATGATAAAGCATCTTAATCATGATGACATGATTAAGTTGCTTGAAGTGTGCAATGAAATTTGGAAAAGCCTCACTTTTCCAAACTCATGGCACTTCGCCCACATCATTCCCATATTGAAAGGAGGGGGTAATCCCAATTTTGCCATCTCCTACCGCCCAATTGCGTTGACAAGTTGCTTATGCAAGGTCATGGAAAGAATTGTTAACAGTAGGCTATTGCATTTTTGAAATTCCAGTAATTTGCCAGTGCGGTTTCCGAAAGGGACGCCAAACTCTCGATCAACTAGTAAAGCTGGACAGTCATATTCAAGAGGCAATTGCCAAAAAAGATTTTTTGATTTCAGTATTTTTAGATATAGAAAAAGCCTACGACATGGCATGGCGATATGGCCTACTCAGAAAACTTTATGCTTTCGGATTACGTGGAAACTTGCCTTGTTATATTCAAAATTTCATTTCTGACAGAACGTTTTCTGTCAAATTGTTTTCTGACAATGTCACTTTTTCGGACATTTTTGTCCAGGCAAACGGGGTCCCACAAGGAAGTGTCTTGTTACCAACATTATTTTTATGTATGATAAATGACATCTTACCAGCTCCTCCTCGGAATCTTAAATACTCACTGTACGCTGATGATTGTGCATTATGGCATTCCAGCAATAATGCAGAATTCTCAGCAAATCGCATCCAATTGGCACTGGATATGATTCATAACTGCGGCCTCCAGTGGGGTTTTAAGTTTTCCACTAGAAAGAGTATTGGGGTAATTTTCCACGTAGGAAGAAGCCGAACATCAGGCTAACTCTAGAATAAATGTCAAAGAGCACTAAAGTTATTAAAGTGCATTTCTGGTAATAAATGGGGAGCTGATAGACAGTCTTTGCTAATGGTATATAAAGCCCTGATTAGGTCTAAAGTAGACTATGGGTCAATCGTGTATGGTTCGGCATCGAAAACAAGTTTGAAAGGATTGGATGCTGTACAGAATGATTGTTTGCGTGTGTGTCTTGGAGCCTTAAAATGTACTCGGATCGAGCGTCTTGAGGTGGAGTCAGGAGTACCTCCCCTCCGACTCAGACGCGGCCAGTTAGCATTAACCTATGCCGCAAAGGTGGCTCGAGACCCGAACCACCCTAATGGCAATGGAGGCACTAGGCCCTTTGCCACGAAACTCCACGACCTCGTCGAGAAAGTCGGTATAGATCTCTCTACCATCGATACCCTGGTTAAGTCAAATATAGCGCCATGGGAAACACCCATTTTTTCTATTATTGAAGCCTGGCTTCCATCTGCCAAGGCCATGGCGCCGGAGGGTGAGGTACGCCAGAGGTTCAGAGAGATCATTATTAAACGTCTCAATTTTTTTCATATATATACCGACGGCTCCAAGACAGATGAGTGTGTGGGTGCGGGTGTATGGTCGACTGGATGTGAACTAAAGTTTAGACTGCCGAATCATACATCGATCTTTCTTGCCGAACTTTTTGTCATTGATAAAGCTATTGATTTTGCACTATCGACGACCCACGATAGAATAGTCATTTTTTCAGATTCATTAAGTTCACTTAAAGCTATTAAATCCTTAGAAACCACTAAAAATGAACTGTTGGGTAATATCATTCGTAATTTACACGGTGCCAACAAATCAATCAAGCTAATATGGGTACCAGGTCACTCTGGTATCCATGGTAATGAACAGGCTGACAAACTAGCCGGGTCAACTGGCGATCTGGACACTACCATAGTTCGTACAGATCTCAGGTGTTTTGTGTCTCTTATAAAAGCAAAAATACATCTCCTGTGGCAAAGTGAGTGGACCAACCTAAACATAAACAACAAAATCAAAACAGAAATTGCAACGTGGGACACAGCCCACAGAAAAAATAGAAAAGAAGAGGTGGTGTTGGCGCGCCTTCGGATAAACGCCACCAAAATCACACACCTCACACCATACATAGATAAAAAATATCCACCACAGTGCCCCCATTGCACAAACCCACTAACAATAGCCCATATCTTGATAACATGCCACAAGTACAACTGCAATAGAATAAACCTAATAAATTATTTTAGAATTAAAATCAAAGATTTCACAACATCAAATCTGTTATCAGATGATGAAAGAATCATCAATAAAGTAATCACTTTTTTAAGGGAGACAAAACTTTATGACCTTATATAGATTGATAGAATAAATAGGATCCATTGGCTTAATAAACTTGGCCACGTGACGCTGGTTGATAGCCAAGAAATCCAACAAAGAAGAAGAAGAATAATAAAGATAACAACATCGATATTCATAGCACTAGTAAAAATATTTTTTTCCCGCATATTCAGACATTTCACAAAAAAAGTATATTCCCCATTTTTTTCATTTTTCCCGGCGGCATTGGGATATATATGTATATACGCATATATATGTATATATATGATATATATATATCTATAAATATTCATATCTATGTATATATGAATATGTATATGCATAGTTATATATATATATATATATATATATATATATATATGAATATATATATATATGTATGAATATGTATATACATATATATATATATATGATTATATATATATATGAATATATACTTATATTAATAATACATATGTATGTAAATATATAAATATTCATATATGTATATGAATTTATATAAATATATGAATATTTATAAATGAATATATGTTTATATTAATTTATATATATATATATATTCATATATATATATATATATGTGTGTGTGTGTGTGTGTGTGTGTGTGTGTGTGTGTGTGTGTGTGTGTGTGTGTGTATTCATATATATATTTGAATATAATATATATATATATATTTATATATATATGAATGTATATTTATGAAT
>NC_061854.1:25678676-25681176 GCF_019202785.1 Penaeus chinensis
TATTATGAGTAATGGTAATATAATGATAATGATAAGAGCGAAAATAATGATGATGATGATGATGTCATTAAAAATAGCATGTATAAGGCCTGTAACTCATTTAACAATAATGGTTAGGATAATAAAAGCAATGATAACATTATTATTGTTCTTCTTCTTATTATTATTACTATTGTTATTATTATTATTATTATTATTATTATTATTATTATTATTGTTATTATCATTATTATCATTAGTATTATTATCATTATTATCATTAACATTATCATTATTGTTATTATCATTATTATTATTGTTACTATTGTAACATTATCATTACAGTTATTATCATTAAGTTTAACGTCCTTATGATTATTATCACCATCATCATTATTATTACTATAACAATAATAATAATGATGATGATACTACTACTACTACTACTACTACGACTACTACTACTACTACTAATTATCATTATTATCATCATTATCATTACCATCATAATTATTATTGTCATTATCATTATTATTGTTATTATCCTTATTATTATTATTATCATTATTATTGTTATTATAATTTTTATTGTTATTATCAGTATTATAGTTTTATTATCATTATAATTATTATTGTATTACTGTTATTATTATCACTATCTTTTTAATAATAATAGTAATAATAATAATCATAATAATCATAAGAATGAAAATAATAATAATAATAATGATGATGATAATAATAATAATAATGATAATGATAATAATAATAATAATAATAATAATGATAATAATAATGATAATAATAATAATTATACTAATGGTAATAATAATAATAATGATAATGATAATAATAATGATAATAATAATAATAACAATAATAATAATAATAATAATCATAATGATGATGATGAGGATGATAATAGTGTAATGGCTAGACATATGTTATATATCGGTTTATTTACAAAAAGACAAAAACTTTAGCGAGCATGCGAAATTTACTTGAGTTATCCCTTCAAATCGTCACATCTAATTTTCTAGACCTGTTCAAGGTCATTGAAGGGACTTATTTAAGCAAACCAACTTGTGTTTGATTACACCAACAAAGCATAATGCGCAATATATAAATAATTTTCAAGAAAGAAAGTTGATAATCATAATTTTATATTATTGTACAGGAACACAACCAAAACTACTATGTATTTACTATTTAAATGTCTCAATACTTGTAACTGTAATTCATCGAACAAAGATAGACTGTAATACTAGAATAATTATACATTCCTTTAATGTTATTTTAGTCATAATCAATAACATGCCAAAAAATATTATTTAAACTCGTAGCCACCTGAGGGGAGACGTGGAGGGGAAGACGTGGAGACAAGTTCCATGAAGGAAGATGTTCGGGAAAAAGAGCATAAGGCTCGCTGTTTATTAATGAATATAAGACTTAATTTGTCGAATATCACGTTTCAATGTAGAACCATAAGCCCAGGCAGCGAACATAGGGTGTCCATTTAGTGAGCATAAGACACGAAATGGGGAACCAGTAGGAGGGCTCGGAAATCATAATATTCGGTGAGTTGGAAGAATTACCTTATGATATGATGTTGTGATACTGAATTTTTGTTTTGTTAATTAAGTGCTATGTATTTATTAGTTATGACATGTATGATATTTCTATGTATTCATATGTTCATTCTTTGATATAAATGTAACCAATTAATTTGTTTGTTATCATATATTTTGTTTCTTTGTAATTTCAGCAATCCGCGTATAAACATTTAGGCAAACAAAAGGATGTTTATCTGAATTCCGAAACTTTCCAACCAAGTCATCCTACGTTCCACAAATAATGATAAAAATAATACAGATAATAATAATAGTAATACTGATATAAATAATAATAATAATAATGATAATGATAATAATGATAATAATAATGATAATAATTTGTCATTATTATTATTATTATCATTATTGTTATTATTATTATTATTATTATTATTAATGTTAGTATTATTTTTATCATATTATTATTATTAATGTTAGTATTATTATTATCATATTATTAGTATTGTTATGATAATAATAATATTAATAATAATGTATAATAATAATAATAATAATAATAATAATAATAATAATAATAATGATAATGATAATAATAATGATAATAATAATAATAATAATAATAATAATAATAATAATAATAATAATAATAATAATAATAATAATAATAATAATAATAAAAATAATAGTAATTATTATTATTTTTCTTATTATTGATATAATAATAATAATAATAATAATAATAATAATAATAATAATAATAATAATTATTATTATTATTATTATTATTATTAACCTTATTATTGCCCGTATTATCACTATTATCATTGTTATTATTATTTTCCTCAATATTACTGGTAATATTGTTATCATTATTTCTTGAATAATAAGAAAGAGCTAGATAAATAGAAAGAGAGAGAGAGCGCGTTAGTGAGAGAGAGAGAGAGAGA
>NC_061854.1:25698676-25703676 GCF_019202785.1 Penaeus chinensis
GTTCATTTTGGTTCATATTGCATCTCGAGAGCGCAGCCTGCAGTTTCTCTAGCTTTTCGCAGCAACAAGCACAGGGAAGTGATAACCAGAGTCCCCCCCCCCCCCCCCCCCCCCCCGCGTGCCCCGCGTGCCCTCAATCGCTTAGTCTCACATTCCGCCTTAGTTTCTGCTCCTCCGTTTGATACATATTTGTTATCATTATCGGTTGACTGTTTTTTATTCTCGTTCTTTCACTTAATGATTGTATATCCTGATGCTATTTGAGGTGAGCACCTGGAGATATATGCTTTAGTCATTTTTGTATTTGGCAAAAATAAATGTTAGTTGTTATTAATATTACATCTACTTCGGAAAACTGAAATTGTATATGAATACACGATATAAATTTCACATCAAAGTTAGATGGTAAATTAATGAACTTGGAACATACAAAGCAAAGTAAACAACTGGTTCTCTCTAACGACCCTCCTGGCACTGACAACCCGACTCCCCAGCTGGTTGGTTATACACGCACAATCCAATTTGTACTACAGTTATTGCATATGAAGTACACTAGAGTCAAAAAGTCTGGTGACGGTTGTAATAATACATCCCATCCTTGGCAGAATAGAGGGTCTGAGTACAACAATGAATGCTGCTATTATTGTCACTTTGGCCTTGAGTCAAGAATCCAGTTAGACGGCAAAAAACATCCCTCGTCTCCCGCGTGTTTACTTTCCGTGTTTGGGATATCATAATAATGATACAAGGAAGGCAAGTCTGAGAGAACTCTGTCTCAAGTTTTACTTATTATCACACATATGTGCATGTGTAACTTTGCCTACATATGAAATAGTTTTCTAAATGGTGTGCGGATTATCTTACGCAGTATACATACTGATAATGTAGCGAAAGTAAAAACATATGTGAAAGTAAAACACGTCAGTGCACCTGTTACTGAAGCCGATTCAGGCATGTATGGAGTATGTATTGCGATGTTTTTTGGGCAACTTTAGGCACCTGAATTGGGCTGGTCATTTGCATACGGTTTAGGCGAAGCGTACTTCCGCAAACCTGCAGGCAAGGCCACGCGGTCATTTATCACTAAGAAGTTTTTGCGTCCGAGATTTCGATGCATGCTAGCTGCATTGAACGGGCGGCCAGTCTCGTGTGGAGGAGCTTGCGTACACGAAAAAGAGATAACTGAACACTAATTATTTGGTAGTTTTGTATTTATAACACAAATAGCTTATACGTGTATTATTCAATGATATCTTGCGACGTTATCACGGTCTCCAAGCGCACCGAGTCCACTGACCTGACTACGCTTTCGGGCGACTATGTCACTCCTCACTTCCCTGCTTTGTTCTACTAACATTATACATAAAAGGGAAATCACTGTCATAAATTTCATATTTCTCATACACACACAAACGTGCACACCCACACACACACCCACCCACCACACACACACACACACACACACACACACACACACACACACACACATTTTTACCTATATAAATGCGTATATATACACATACATATATACATGAAAATATGTCTATATATATGTATATATATATATATATGTAGATATGTATATATATACATACACACACATGCACACATGCACACACATTCATATATGCACACACACACACACACACACACACACACACACACACACACAGACACACACACGCGCACACACACACACACACGCACACACACACACACACACACACACAGACACACACACACACATTTTTACCTATATAAATGCGTATATATACACATACATATATACATGAAAATATGTCTATATATATGTATATATATGTATATATATGTAGATATGTATATATATACATACACACACATGCACACATGCACACATATGCATATATGCACACACACACACACACACACACACACACACACACACACACACACACACACACACACACTCACACACACACACACACACACAAACACGCGCGCGCGTATACACAAATATTCATATATATGTATGTATATGTATATATGCATAATATATATACATATGTAGATATATCCATATATAGATATAAATAAATATATAAATATGCATAAACATATATATATACAAATAAATATATAAATATGCATAAACATATATATATACATATATAAATATATATATAAATATGCATATACATACATATACATATATGCATACACATAAATAAATACATACATGCAGATATATATACACACACATAGACACACATTCATACATATATATATATGTATATATGCGTATACGTATACATGTATATACAAATACGTATACATAAGCATGAGTGTGTATATATATATATATATTATGTATATATATATACATATATATATACATATATACGTATATATATATTTATATGTGATGCATTATCAAACACACTGTTTATCACTCTGTATGTTCATGTATGTGTGTATGTATACGTCTCCCTCCTGTACACGCGGGTTAGTGGAATTTTCATATTTCTCTTTTTTGTTTTGCTGTCAGCTAAAAGAATGTTGTTTACACTTCACCCACAACTTTGACGTGACACTGAGCCCTCTGTTGTTAGCGAACGAGATTATCACGGTCAGTGTGTAGTCTGCTTTTACTGCTGTTTACTTGTTTTATAAACGTATAGTAAAAAGCCACAAATTTTTGACAAAGTCCACTTTCATATCTTTGCAAATGTATTTACATCTTTTGTAGAATTATTTAAAAATGTAACAGTGGTTTTGGCAAAACAATATAGCCTTTTTGATACAGCCTAATTCATAACCCAGAGTAAGCGTCAAGAATAATCTCATTCACAAACGCTGAAAAAGTAATAGCCCGAGATATATTTGTTTCCCGGCGTCATGGCCCGCCATAACCTAGAAGATTCTCCGTAATTCTGTTTACCTCTTGAAGTGCCATGGCCTGACAGCAGGTGATGGAGAACATGCGTGAGAGAGGCGGAGGGGCGGGGGTGGGGTTGGGGGTGGGTGGGGGTGATGGTCGAGGCCTATCGGTGTCAGGGAAGAACGAATTGCAGAGATTCGAAGAAATGCTGGATGGGCGACAGCTGAAACGATCGCTTCCTATGAGTTGAAAACCGATAGACTGACGGTCATGTCAAGAGGTTGGTCACGTCTTGATGAAAAAATAAGAAATAAGGAATGTTCTTAAGGCAAATACTTGGCCGAGAAACTGACGTAGGGACTATGTAAAGTGCCAAAGAAATATACAAAAACGCGGTTTATGTAGTTCCGCCGGGCTTTGGCACGACATCCAAACCTTTTCCGTGGTACTGTGATCAGGCACAAGGATCTGTTCATGGGCGGCACTGGTAACATTTTGGCGACTCTCTGCAAGCATTCTTTTTGTATCCAAGGATTGGATGCCGACAAGCGACTGCCAGAGTAAGTGCAGCACACACACACACACCCTCTCTCTCTCTCTCTCTCTCTCTCACACACACACACACACACACACACACACACATACACACACATACACGCGCGCGCACATCTTTGGCTTAAGAGGCGGTCACACGAGCGTTTTTTCAGCGATAAGCCAGAATAACTTTAACATTTCCACATCTCATCTTCCGAATCCGCATAATCTACTTGGTCGGAAGTAGAAGCGGGCGCCCACAGGGTAATTTCGAATGGAGGAACATATCACAAACTGGTCCTTGAAATGGCAACCGAAATGAAGAAAGAGACGATTCTGTTGCGTTTTGCAAAGATAACAATCTAGCCATAACAAAAACCTGTTTCGCCTATTAACCCAACTATCTGTGCATTCTGAAGTCAGACTAACAAATCCATATTCCCAAAAAATGAAAAGTCACATAAACACGAAAGCAATCCCAGAGCCACAGTGCCAGCCAACCCAGCCAAACTCTACCTAAGACGGAGGACAGACGCTAGGATTGGGCTTGGCAGTAATCAGCAGCAATTCATATGAAGAAAGAATCTCAAAAGTAGAAGGCAAACCGTAATACTAAAAATATTGAGAAAAACAATGACCCAAGAAAAAAAAAAAATGAAACCATTATTGAAATCGAAAAAAGACTAAAGACTAAAGAAAAAGAAAAAGACACATGCCCACTGGGATAAGATTCAACAAAACTCTGTAATTGAAACAATAAGAGATCTACACAGTGCATAAAAAATAGACAGGCAATTACGCTAAACATCTACAAGATATATATTTTAAGATGGATCATATAAAAAAGATATATATATATATATATACACACACACACACACACACACACACACACACACACACACATATATATATGTGTGTGTGTGTGTATATATATGTACATATATATACACACACATATATATATATATATATATATATATATATATATATATATATATACATACACATACACACACACACACACACACACACACACACATATATATATGTATATATATATATATATATATATATATATTATGTGTGTGTGTATATATATACATGAATATATATACATATATATATATATATATATATATATATATATATATATATAAACACAAATGAGAATATGAAGTAATCGAAGAAACACCACCACCCTTATTTAAGAAAAAAACTATACATAAAATAAAATGAAATGACAAAAGTGAAGGAATTGATCCTATGGAATCATAAAAGATGACGGAGAAAATATGCCTCTCCCCCCCACACACACACCATTTACTACAATCTAGGAATCAAAGAATGGCCAGAAAGCATTCGTATTCCTCCCAAAGTAGATACTTTAGCAAATGTGCAATATATGTCATAATTGCAGCGACTGAAATAAAAATGATGGAGTTGAATGGACAGTTGGAGCCTTGGCCTTTTAAGCCTTAGTGGGACAGGATACAGTTGACCGTCTGGCTTAGGACAAGTTTCTCTCTGTCTGTCTGTCCGACCGTCTCTCTCGCTCTCTCTCTTACATGCAAATTATGAGTGTGAGTGTGCAGGAATCTTTCTC
>NC_061854.1:25711176-25716176 GCF_019202785.1 Penaeus chinensis
AAGAGAGAGAGAGAGAAAGAGAGAGAGAGAGAAGAGAGAGAGAGAGAGAGAGAGAGAGAGTTTGAAAGTTTGAAAGTTTAGTTTTGATTCCATTTATTACAATGGATATTCTTGGTGTGACATAGTGTCTGTTTAATTTTGCTTCTAAACTATCCCCTGTGTGCAAGGAATGGCCGGTACCATCCACTCGAACACAGGTCAGCAAGATTGCTAGACGAGATCGCTACCGCTGCACCACACAGCACACGAGAGAGAGAGAAAGAGAGAGAGAGAGAGTTTGAAAGTTTGAAAGTTTAGTTTTGATTCCATTTATTACAATGGATATTCTTGGTGTGACATAGTGTCTGTTTAATTTTGCTTCTAAACTATCCCCTGTGTGCAAGGAATGGCGGGGTCTACCATCCACTCGAACACAGGTCAGCAAGATTGCTAGACGAGATCGCTACCGCTGCACGCTTGAGGTAAACAGGGGTCTCGTTGACGTTGATAACACGTAACAGAAAAGGACCATCCTTTGCGTTGAGGTGCAGGTAGGGCGAACAACACATGGACGCATTCTCCATCTGAAATCATCAATGCTGTGCTATCTGCTTTACGGGCACCTTACAGTCAGCGGAGGGAAGCAAACAAACAAAAACAAAACAAAAAGTGATCTCAAGAACTGTACTGAATAGATTATTTAATGTTGAAGTCTATATAGAAAATAGTGTGTGCGTGCGTGTGCTGAGGGAAGATCATCATCAGGCTTCGAAACAAGTGGGGGCGTCACGGGCTTCGGGTTTGACGGCGACTGCTGAGGGTCCTCAGACTTTGAAACAGCCACAGGAAGCCATTGCTAGTCGTGGATGCGTCAGAAATTACTGAGGAAAGCTTGATACGTGAGAGGTTACTGAGGGAAGTCGATCCCTAGATTTAACTGAAATACCCATAGCAGAATTTTTGTGACTCACGGATGCGTGAGAGGTTACTAAGGGAAATCCATCCTCAGGTTTAACAGGGACAACAGCAGGGTCAGACGGGCGGCAACCTGAGATGCGGGCCGTGACGCCGTGGCTTGGTAGTGGGCATGCATAGGCGTGGCTGGCTCAGCAGCGAGTACGTAAGATTCCTGAAAGATGACCATATTACTGGGTGCGTAGGACAGGGAAAACGCAACGGAATGACAAAGAGAAAGACAATTTGCTTTACTTGGAGAACTAAGATCGAATACAAATACACTATGCACAGAAACCTTGTCCTGTGAGAATTTCCAACAGACAAAATAAAGGACAGGGGGGGTCTTGCTGTACAAGAGGGACGTCGCCAAGGACGAAAAGACGCAAGATACAAATACATGCGATGCCTGAGAGGGGTACTGTGAGAACAGGAACACATATCCTTGACCAATCCATCAATGTAAAAAAATCTGTGGTCAGTGATTTCCGTCAGTCTCTATACATCTCTGCTGAGACAGTGGAGAATTCATGTAATTTTGTATGTGGGAGGTATGATGTTTAGTGTTAGTTAGAGATGATACGACTACAGTGCTAATTTGAGAGTGATAATGTAATAAGGTACCAGGAACTTGTTTACTTTGTATGCGGGGAAGGCCAGACAAAACGGGGGGAAGGGACAGCATGGGAGGAGAGAGGAGTGATGTCACTCATGGGTTCGTGTGTTTGTTTGTTCCTATGTTTTCTGCGAAAGAGAGAGGGAACAATCACGAATGGAAATCACTGAATGAAAGGAAGTGGTGAGTGGCAAGGAGTGAGTGAGCACGAGAGAGGGTGATGCACCATTTTCAGTTCAGTGGGGAGATTAATGCAATGGGCTCGGCATGGAAATGAATCGTAAAATATACCTATTCATTCCTAAATATCCTAACTAAAAAACAAAACAAAATTAATTGCACATTAACACAACTCTCTGACTACATTTGTAATATATGTTTGGAGGCGCAAGCTGGTTATGGCTTGGTGTGGATCGTCAGTGCAAGGAGGTGGTGGATCGGGTGGTCCTTCGGCAGGCAGGTGTTCCTTCGTCAATGCCACTTCACTGGATTCCCAGACTTCGGCTCACGGTTGGGCACAGCTGGGCAAGTAATTACCTCGGAGGTACACGTGGATGTGGATGTTTGTGTACTTGGTGCATGCTGGAGAATGGCTAAGTCATCGACGTGGTCGACGGTGTCAGGTGTGAACACACGATGGCTTGATTTGGTTGTTTCTTGGTGATCTCTCTTGTGAGTGATATTTGCTGTGTCTGATGGATAGTTGCTTTGGGGGTAGGAGTCTGTAGGAGCCAGAGGCAGGGATTTGTTGTGGGACGAATCCTGTCGCTGTACCCACTGTATCGAGGCTGATGAGTGGTATAGGGAAGGCATAGTTGTGCCTTGCACGATGTATCCTTGGGTAGGGGTAAAGGTGTAGCAGACACCTTGATCAGTTGCTGTAGTTAATAATGGAGAGAATGGTACAGCTGACTGGCAGAGATTCTGTCTAATTAGGGTGTTATGGGCTGTCTGAATGTCGCTCACAAGTGACCCTATTTTATACAGGTTTGACAAGCAGACTACCTGCAGGGAGCCAAGAAGCAATACCTCACTCCTAGGAGCAGCCGCACTCCATCATTACACACAATAAAGGAGTCAAGACATCTTGGTTGTCTACCTTACACCCTAAGCTCGCCACCTACCATACTCTTGTAGGGTCCATAATTCGGGCTCCTGGAGGCAGTGGTGGGATTGAACTCATACAGCGTCTCCGAAATTCGTCATACTGTGAGCCAATCCTGCTGAGATGTCCCACGTCGTTCTGAAGCCCGAGAATATCGTAGTCTCGGCATCCTGTTACCACTCATGTAACTAGCAAATTTCGATACTGATATCATACACTACTTGCGTCGTTTTCTACATTTCTCACGTCTTTTACAAATCTGTACCAATGTTTCTTCCTATTCTTTTTTCTATTGTTTTTAGCTACATGAATTTAAATGAAGTTTGATTATGATGGGGACCATCATTTGGAAACAAGGGAGATAGATATCCCAGCTTTATATATATGATATTACTAAAATAATTATACTTATGTTATTATATTTATCCAATGTTATACTGTACATAATTTGTATAATTTTATATATTGTCACATTCATATATTCCCCCACACACATATACATGCATGTAAGGATGTTCATTGCTTTACCTGTTTATACGTCTCTCCTTGCCACACTAGACATTCCGATGCTGTGTGTCTATCCCCTTCCGCAAGAGAATACTACCTTTCATCACCGATTGTCACATGCTCAACACTTGATTTATACCCATCTTTAGACCACTGTAGGAGATAACTCCAAGGAGCAACACCTCGCTCCTCGGCGCAGCCGCACTTCATCATCACTCACAATAAAGGAGTCAAGACATCTTGGTTGTCTATCTTGCCACCTACTATACTCTTATAGGGCCCATTATTCGACTCCAACATACATACATGTATATATATATATATATATATATATATATATATATATGTATATATATATGTGTGTGTGTGTGTGTGTGTGTGTGTGTGTGTGTGTGTGTGTGTGTATGTGTGTGTGTATGTATATATATATATACACACACACACACATGAATGCGCACACACACACACACACACACACACACACACATACACACACACATATATATATTCATAACAGTTGTTAAGTTATTGTGCTTACGGATACTATGTCTAATTTCAGAATCTGCATATACCAAGTTTCCGGGCTAGTACAGTGGTAACGTTCCGGCCTCTTATCCGAGGGGTCGGCGGTTCGCGCCCCGCCCAGGCGCGAGAAGTTGCAATTGTCGCCTGGATGTTACTGCTGTGGCTGGGCACCACGGCGGGTAAGGACTAAGCTCAGCCAAGTCAGCACCAGCTGACACACGTTAGCGAGTCGGCATTAGTCGGTACAGGCCGGGCTCCCCTCATGGGCATAGCCCGGTCGAAGCTCAGCTTTGCATATCGGACTTATCCTTATCCTGCATATATCAGAGAAACAAATTTGAAAAAAAATATGTACTTTAATACTGAATATATAACAGCAACACAAGTTGTTAAAAAGTAAAGCTAGGAAGAAATACTAAAAATAAAACATATATAAGGATGTTTGCTAACGTATATTCTCCATAAGTGGAATGTGTAATATGAGACTGTGTCATGTTGACGTGACGACAGTTTACAAAAGTTTGAATGCCTGCATGTCCGTTGTAGGTGGCGTCCGTGAGTGACGTAATTAAGAAGGGGTGAGGTGGGAGGGGTAACGTGTGCAAATTATTTCAGGATAGAAAGAGTAACTAAACTTTCATTGTAGTTTATGTCAGGTTTTATATCTTTAAACAATATGGATTCTAAGATTCTTAGTAATTTGTGCTTGTTCATTAGTGTGAAATCATTTATTTTTATCTCATGATTTGTTTTAAGAAAATGATCTCAGAGTAGTGAGTACGTTACAGCTAGAACCTTTGTATGAGTAGACTACGCTTGAGCATAGATGTTTCAGAGAAGGGTGTTTTGTCGGAAAAAGAACGAATTGTTCTGCGATTTGTAAATATAATTCTGAAACGGATTTGTGGGAAATGGTGGGTAAGTAGTTTCTGTAGTTCTAAGACAAGGCCTGTGTGTTCATAATATGGTAGTTTAAGGTATCGGAAATTCCGAGGCACATTGTAATTCGGTGGTTCTGGGCGTTTTTTGGACGACAGTCTGAGAATTTGTTTTTCAAAAAGGTTTCTAGGAACTGCAATTCTCGGTTAATAGAATGCCAATTTGAAAAAAATTGAAAACATCTTTATAACAATGTTTTGACTATATTACCTTTAAATATCATAGGTAAAATGATAAATAAATAAAAAAAAAAAGTCCAGTAAAAGTAGGTATTCTGCACGCAGAGGTTTAAAGGTATTGTCATAGGATCAAATCTAATACTTAAAAAGGACAGGGAGTTGTTGACTTCGACTTCAGAAGTAAAGTGTATGTTAT
>NC_061854.1:25728676-25731176 GCF_019202785.1 Penaeus chinensis
CACACACACACACACACACACACACACACACACACACACACACACACATATATGTATATATATACACATACATATACATATATGTATATATATATATACATATATATATGTGTGTGTGTGTGTGTGTGTATGTATATACACACACATACACACATATAAAATGCATATATATATATATATATATATATATCTATATATATATCTATATATCTATATATATATATATATATATATATATATATATATATAAACCATATATATATGTGTGTGTGTATATATATACACACACACACGCATATATATATATATATACATATGTATGTGTGTGTGTGTGTGTGTATGTTATGTATGTCTATATATATATATATATATATATATATATATATGCACACACACACACACACACACACACACACACACACATACACATACACATACACACACACACACACACACACACACACACGCGCGCGCACACACACACACACACACACACACACACACACACACACACACACACACACACACACACACACACACGCATGCACACATATAGAATCAAATAGTCACATATACATTACTTATGCATATACACGCATGCAGTAAGCCTATAGGACAGGGGCACAGATTCTGCGATTCGCAATAAGAGTTTGATAGATAAACCCCAATAGCTTTTCCCTGTGTTGCATTAGACACTTATTTATTTATTTAGGTATTCTTCCGTGCCGGTGTCCTGGGTCAGCTGGAGGAGATTCGCGATGACCGCCTGGCCATGGTCCTATCCTGGCTGCAGGCCTGGATCCGTGGGTACATCAGCCGCATACAGTACAAGAAGCTTCAGGAGCAGCGCGTCGCCCTCATCGTCGTGCAGCGTAACCTTAGGAAGTACCTCAAGCTCCGCAACTGGCCTTGGTACCGCATGTGGCAGAAGGTCAAGCCGCTCCTCAACGTCACTCGCGTCGAGGACGAAATGCGCGCCCTCGAGGAGAAGGCGGCCAAGGCCCAAGAAGACTATGAACGCGAAGCTAAGCTTCGCAAGGAGCTCGAGGTTGCCAACGTTACTCTTCTTGAGGAAAAGAATAACTTGCTGGTTGCTCTTGAATCTACAAAAGGAAACGTGGCTGACTTCCTTGACAAGCAGTCAAAACTCCAGAGCCAGAAGGCTGATCTTGAAGCCCAGCTTAATGTAAGTGTGGGATTTTCATCAATGTGAATACTTTGGTATTTGCTCATTAAGATTTTTGGCAGCTCACATTTTGTTTCAGGATCATTAAAGCTTATTTTTTTTACAGGAAACAACTGAACGTTTGCAAAATGAAGAAGAATCCCGTAACCAACTGTTTCAGACTAAAAAGAAGTTAGAACAAGAAATTAATGGTTTCAAGAAGGATATTGAAGACTTTGAATTGACCATCCAAAAATCAGAGCAAGACAAGGCAACAAAGGATCATCAGATCAGGAATCTCAATGATGAGATCGCTCACCAGGATGAACTCATCAACAAGGTGAACAAGGAAAAGAAGCATCTGCAGGAATGCAACCAGAAGACAGCCGAGGACCTTCAGGGTATTGAGGATAAATGCAATCATCTTAATAAGGTGAAGTCCAAGCTTGAGCAAACGCTTGATGAGCTTGAGGATTCTCTTGAACGTGAAAAGAAGCTGCGTAGTGAAGTGGAAAAAGCAAAGAGGAAGGTTGAAGGTGACCTAAAGCTTACTCAGGAAGCTGTTGCCGATCTAGAGCGCAACCACAAGGAGTTGGAGCAAACTATCCAGCGCAAGGACAAAGAAATTGCTGCTCTTGCTAGCAAACTTGAAGATGAACAAGGGCTGGTTTCCAAGTCACAAAAACAGACAAAGGAACTACAAGCCAGAATTGAAGAACTCGAGGAGGAAGTAGAACATGAGCGCCAAGCCCGTGCTAAAGCAGAGAAATCCAAAACTCATTTGGGCCGCGAGTTAGAGGAACTTGGTGACCGCCTGGATGAAGCTGGAGGAGCCACAGCAGCTCAAATTGAGCTCAACAAGAAGCGTGAAGCTGAACTTGTCAAACTGCGGCGAGATATTGAGGAAGCCAACATTCAGCATGAAGCCGCTCTAGCCAGTCTGCGGAAAAAGCATAATGATGCAGTTGCAGAAATGTCGGAGCAAATCGACCATCTTAATAAGATGAAAGCCAGGTCAGTGAAGCTTATTACACACACATTATCTTTTCCTTAATGACATACCCTATACTTAGTACAACATTTAATAATGCGGTGTGGAATTCCTTCAGGACTGAGAAAGACAAGGACGCCATGAAACGTGAGGGAGAAGATGCCAAGGCAGCCATGGATGGTCTCGTTCGTGATAAGGTGAGAGAGAACAGTCCTTGGAAGATTATGTTAATATAACAAGTAAAAATTAAACTAATGTTTATATTATTTATTTCTACAACTGATAGTATTACCATCACTGCATGGTATTTTTAAATATAATTGATGGCATTACATTTATTGACA
>NC_061854.1:25738676-25741176 GCF_019202785.1 Penaeus chinensis
TGTACAACAAGACACACACACACCCACCCACACACATGTATGTATATGTATATATATATATATATATATATATATATATATGAATAAACAGATATATAAGTACACACACACACACACACACACACACATATGTGTGTGTGTGTGTGTGTGTGTGTGTATATTTAGCACTAAAGTGCTAAATATTCATCTACTCGCGGCAAAATGGCCGGAAACCTTTTGCGATTCTCAACATATTGAAGATAATGAAATGAGTCCCGTCAGTTTGAATTTCTCTCTGAATTCTCCATCATCGTTATCCTTTATATAAAAATGTATATTTATGGTTTAAGAATCCCTCTGAAGCCTTTACAAGGGAAGAGCATCGCCACCTGGCGTAGCGAAATGGAAGAGGATAAAACAAGAGCAAAAAATCTAATGTAATAGGAAAACTTTTACTTTTAATTTTAGGGGCACATAGTGCACGCACACACACACACACACACACGCACACACACACACACACACACACACACACACAAACACGCGCGCGCGCTTATCGGAAGAAGCCTTTAATGAAATAAATGAACTTACGCCAAAATCTATTTCCCTTTTTATTGTTGGTATTTCTTCTTTATTTCTTTATCAACGGGATGTGTTCTGAGACAGAAAAGAGGTGTCGTCGCCGAGCATGATTCCAGAATACATCTCGCCTTCACACGTCATTCCTAGAAGAATGCCCAATATTGAGATGAATTAGCTCTTCCTCCTCGGCTTAATTTTGTCAGCCTGATGAGTTTACATGGAACTATTGCTTTTGATAGCTTTCCACATTCTTCTGCATATGTTCATCGATTCTTTTATGCATTTATATTTCATTGCAAGAGATTCCATTCGGCGGAGGCTGTATCCACCCGCATTGATGTTCCCACACATTTGTAAAGGTACTTGGCAGTGCTAGAAAAGAGCTATAGTGTAAGTCACCGCCACATGTCAAGCGGTAATGACCAGCGATATTTACTCTGGCGGCGTCGAGGGCATGAGGGATGAGGGCCGAGTGAGTCTCGTCATTTCGAGTGCAGGCCTAAGGGAAGCACTGCGAGACCGCCGGAGCTCCAGGCGGTTGGAACGAGGCGCCCAGTTCTTTGCAGCGCATTCCGTCAAGGTGAATCCAGGATTAGTTTCGCTGTTTCTATGGCTAATCTCACTTCCCCGAGTAGCCTGGGCGGTTGCACCGGAGAGGAGGGGATTTTTCATTCGGATTAACAGGGATCGTTGTTTCAGGTTACTGTAGCTGTGTCATTCGAGTTGTTTGTGGAAAGTAATCACTCATTCAGCTGAGCCATTTCAATTATTACTTGCGCACTGCCACTTATCTCAGCTGAGTAAAACTGATTACGTTACGGCTATGATTACCTACAGAATGTCACCCGAAAAAATACAAATGTGAATATGGATCCCATAAAGCGTGGTTATCAGCAATTATTTTTTTGTGTTCAAAGGAAGGCGGTTAATACTTCCAGCAACAAGGGCCTGCGAACTTTCATATTCTATCATTTGGGTCCAAACTATGCCAACTTGAAGATTTAAAAGCAGTTGTAATCATGTGTATGCCTGTTTAGCTGCCTTATTAGTATCTTACTCAACAGCTGCACCAGAATACTTATTGCCTAAACTATGTAGGACATATCGCAATTGAACAGTAAATGTTTTCTTCATAAAAAAATCAACAAATAATAAAAAAAAAAATCGTTGTTAATTCAACATACCCAGTACTTTCGGGTTTAATAATGTAACTCGCCCTCGTTTATTTCGCACTTATGCATCAAGCTAATCATGAACTGTTCTTAGATTAACTCTCCGTTATGAATTAAATCTTTCCCTGTGGTAACAATATTTACGGCATTGCTTACCTACGGAGTGAATGATTAAATCTTAATTGATCCCTGCACATCATTGTAGAAGATGATAATGCAAGTAGTTTTGGCCATATTCATGAATGTTAGAAAAATATATATTATTCTCTTCAAAACTTCGCTCTTGTTAGCAAGTACGAGGATCCGAGTCAGTGGCGTGGTGGCCGGGGGGGCCGGGGGGGCACGGGCCCCCCCAGCGACCAGGAGTCAAGGGGCGCCGAAGGCGTCTCAACACTTTTAACCAAGGGGCGCCAAAAGCCTTCCAAAACAAAATGTAAACAAGATGACAACTCGGCATAGCTGCGTCCCTAGAGATTAACCTAAGGCATAGTTCTCTTGGAGGGGGGGGGGGGGGGGGCGCCAAAAACGATCAGTGCCCACCCAGCCAATTTGGAGCCACAACGCCACTGATCCGAGTTCAATTCCCCGTCGTGGCAGTCGTAAAAATGCCTGCGCTCCGACTGCTGGCTCGAGCCCGATCTCAAATATGCATATATATATATATATATATATATGCATGCATACATATATATGTATATATATATACACACACACACACACACACATATATATATAAATATATATACATATATATATACATATACATA
>NC_061854.1:25746176-25756176 GCF_019202785.1 Penaeus chinensis
CTTGAAATATAATATAGAATGTCAAACGTGTAAGTTTAACATTTACATGTGTGACAATTATATTTAGAAGCCAATTTGCCAATGCGAATTTGTATGGGGGGGAGGGGGAGATCGACCAAACAACTGACGGTTGGAGGCCATATAGCTTGCAATATGTTAATTTACGTTGCTCAACCTATACAAATCAATAATGCCCACAGAGAAGTTCCGGAGTCGTATTTGTGAGCCTTGACTTCTACAAACAACACCAAGCGCCACCACCATGCCAGGTCACATCGTGAAGAGCACCGGGCCCGACCCCGACCCCACCGAGTTCTTGTTTGTCTCCTTGGAACAAAAGCGCATCGACCAGACCAAGCCTTACGACGCCAAGAAGTCTTGCTGGGTCCCCGACGAGAAGGAGAGCTATGTGCAAGGCGAGATCCAGGGGACCAAGGGAGACCTGATTACTGTTTGCGTTCCGGGAGGTGACACGAAAAACTTCAAGAAGGACCAGGTGACTCAGGTCAACCCTCCCAAATACGAAAAGTGTGAGGACATGTCCAACCTGACTTACCTTAACGATGCTTCCGTCCTGTACAACCTGAAGACTCGTTACCAGGCCAAGCTCATTTCACCTACTCTGGCCTTTCTGCATCGCCGTCAACCCCTAAAAAGCGTTCCCCCATCTACACCAACCGCCCCGTCAAGTTTCTACCAGGGCAAGGGGCGTAATGAGGTGCCTCCCCATCTCTTTCCCATCCCCGACGGCGCCTACAGTGCCATGTGCATTGTAAGTAGCTCAGAGTTTTTACTATCTTTTTCCCTTTTATTGTTATGCCTCGCCAGAAATACAATGATATTTTTAATCGAGCATTGATAACAAATTTGAAACTCAAATAATTTTTATTTTTCAGGTCGCGAAAACCAGTCTATGCTTATCACGTAAGTCACAAACTTTATTTTATTTTTTTGTTTAGTTTTAGCCACTGTTGGTAAGCTTTCTTTGATGCAGGAAATTTACGAAATTTTAATTTAGCTCACAAGATCATTTATTAATGAAACAAGAATATTTATGCTCTTACCTTATTATCGCCCTGACTATGAAACCACACTCCCCCCAAACAGGGTGAGTCGGGTGCTGGTAAGACAGAAAACACAAAGAAGGTGCTGTCCTACTTCGCCAACGTCGGCCCCTCCTCTAAGAAAAAGGGGGGAAAGATAAACCGGTAAATTTAGTTTCCATATTCGAACCGTATGAATATGTATGTTTTATGAAGATGAACAAATACTTAAGATACAGGTCTTAAATTCGCACTAAACAGTTAATGGGAGCCTTTGGTTCATCTTTTTTCCCATCTCCTGTATCTACCTTCTACAGAATTTGGGAGGACCAGATCGTTCAAACCAATCCTTTTTAGAAGCTGTGGTAATGCCAAGACGCTCGTAATGACAACTCTTCCCGTTTCGTGGTTTCCACCTGATGAGTATTTGAACTGAACAATGGTTTTTATACTAATTACCAACGAAAATTTCCATTAAACAACTGAACGTGAACTGTTTTTTTCAGGGTAAGTTCATTCGTATCCACTTCGGTCCGTCTGCTAAGCTGTCTGGTGGTGACATTGAGGTCTACCTGCTGGAGAAGGCTCGTGTCATCTCCCAGCAACCCGCTGAGCGTTCTTACCACATCTTCTACCAGCTCATGTCCGACCACGTCCCTGAAGTCAAGCGTAAGTATGAGTGATGTTGTATTGATACATACTGAATGATATGAAAAAAAACAAACCTTAGATACATTGATGGCAGGCTGATCATAATAAATCATTTTCTTTTCCCCAGCAATGTGCTACCTGAGCAACGACATTTACGACTACCACTATGTGTCTCAGGGAAAGGTCACTGTGCCTTCTATTGATGACAAAGAAGAGATGGACTTTACCCATGTAAGCGTAAATGTTATTTTGTAATTAATATGTGGAGATAAAGTCATACAAACATGCATAAAAACACAAACACACACATATATACATATATACATACATATAATACATACATATATATATATATGCATAATATTATTATATATATATATAAAATATATATTAATAATATATATATATATATATATATATACGTACACATTATTCAATGATCGTTTTTATTTTCATCCAGAAAGCCTTTACCATCCTGAACTTCTCCGATGACGACCGTGACAACTTCTACAGGTGCACTGCTGCGTTATGCACTTCGGTGAGATGAAATTCAAGCAGAGGGTCGTGAGGAACAGGCTGAAGCCGATGGTACCGAGGTACTATTCTTTATGATATTCGTAAAATTACTGATGGATGCATTATATTTGACGTACTAAAGTCTATTATGTTACTTGTGTTGTGCTATCTTGATTTGTTGTATGTCTTCAGGTCGGTGAAACTATTGGCAAACTCCTGGGTGTGGATGGTGTTGAGTTGTACAGGAACTTGTGCAAGCCCAAGATCAAGGTCGGCGCTGAGTTCGTCACCCAGGGTAGGAACGTGAATCAGGTTCTCTACTCCGTCGGCGCTCTGTCCAAGGCGCTGTACGACCGGGTTTTCAAGTCCCTCGTGAGGAAGTGTAACATCACCCTCGAGACTGGCCAGAAGCGCGTTATGTTCATTGGTGTGCTTGACATTGCTGGTTTTGAGATCTTCGATGTAAGTTCAACAGCAGCTTTTCTTAACTGGGACTAAGAATCTAATAATAAAGTTTCTTATTAATCATCAGTTACTATAATGGACTGTTAGCAAATTTACTATGTATTCATTAATGGCATTTTTCCGATATAGTTCAACGGCTTCGAGCAAATTTGCATCAACTTCTGTAACGAGAAGTTGCAGCAGTTCTTCAACCACCACATGTTCGTGCTGGAGCAGGAGGAGTACAAAAGGGAAGGCATCAACTGGGTCTTTGTCGACTTCGGTATGGATCTGCAGGCCTGTATCGATCTCTTCGAAAAGGTACAGAGTACGGTTTTGCATAGAACAAGGACTATCGGTAAGAATTTTCACAGAAAAATATTCTTACTTTCTTCCTTTGTTATCCCCTAAAGTTTTGTTACCTTTGAAGAAACACAAAATGTAGAAACTACGTGATAAAGGTGTTTAAACAAAAAACACTAAACAGCTGGAGAACACCTTTGTCACACAGTTGGATCAACTTCCTTAATCTCTTGAAAACCTATAATATTCCTTCTAGCCCAAACATCAAAATCATATTCGGAGACTGGATTTTGAATACCTTTGTAGCAATCTTCAGGTGGAAAGAAATACTTTTTTGTACCTTCCTACCTTTTAAGAGTGCCAGTAAACTTTCTCTTTCAAAACACGTGACTCGGGAAGACATTATGACGTCACTGTTGACCGGTAACGTACATTTCTTGCTCAAGTATCATCTATGAGACAGGAGAGCTATTACTTTACTGATGGACTTTTGTGGATGTGAATATGTAGATTTGCACTGATATCCATGTATTCATTTGCAGGGTCGGAGTACACACTTGCCTGGCTAGTTTATAATGGCAAAAAGGACAGCCAAATTTTAGAATAAAACCTCCCTTTCTCAGCATGCCTTTCTTTCAAATCAAGCCAAGTTGCACATCTGTGTGATGCTGCAGTCCTTCAGGAACTACATCTCCAGGAGCAAGGCAAAGTCGATTAGTTTGACTGGTATGGATCTGCGGATCTGCGGTGAAACTTCGAGAAGGTAATCGAGTGCCAGGACATATCTTCCCGCCCAGACGGGACTGGCCTCGCATTTGCCTGGCATCTCTTGCCCTTTTCTATTCTTTCTCATGTTTTATGGCTGGATAAGCTACCTACTTCTTGAGTTATCTTTAAGGGTATCTTCAATAGCTATTAAGTACATTCCATTGCTGATGTACCCATTTTGCTTCACTGAATCCGTTTTGTATTTGCTCCAAAGTAATTTCCCAACACATGCGTATTTAGCATAGATTCTAGATAACTGTTTGAAATTTAGATTTCCAATTCATTGCTTATTAACAACTCTTTATTTCAACCAGCCTTTAGGTCTCCTTGCCATTCTCGAGGAAGAGTCCATGTTCCCTAAAGCAACAGACAAGTCGTTTGAAGAAAAGCTGAAGAACAACCACCTCGGAAAATCCTCCAACTTCATCAAGCCGAAGCCGCCCAAGCCCGGCAGAAGGAGGCCCACTTCGCTATCGTCCACTACGCCGGCACGGTGCCCTACAACCTCGCCGGCTGGCTCGAGAAGAACAAGGACCCCCTCAACGACACTGTCGTGGACGCGCTTAAGAAGTCTACCAATCCGCTCCCCGTCGAGTGCTTCGCTGACCACCCCGGCCAGTCTGGCGGCGGCGACGCCAAGGGTGGTGAGTGCTCCTCCGTTCAGACACGGGGGTCGCGCACATGCATATCCCCCCCCCCCCCCCCCCCCGACACACACCCACCCACACACACACACACACCCACACCCACACCCACACACACACACACACACACACACACACACACACACACACACACACACACACACACACACACACACACGCTCACACGCACACGCACAAACACACATTTATGTATATAAGAATACGAAGATGCATTTCATGTAGCCGCAAACATAGTTTAAATTGCCTTAAGCGACTGACACTGGCTCTTTCCATTCCCAGAGTACGACTGCCGTTGATGAAATGACTCTTAGTCAATCGCCGATAGAGTGAGATAGACGACTGCATGATTCTGTTGACATATACATTTGATATGAGATTTTGTGAAGTATATATTTCAAAAGAGAAATGCTGAAATGGAATTTACATGACGACTTTTCTCCAGGCGGGCGTGGTAAGAAGGGCGGCGGCTTCATCACGGTGTCTTCAGGGTACAGGGTGCGTATTTTCCCCGACACACGTATATGTGTATACATAAATACATGCATACTTGGACACACACACACACACACACACACACACACACACACACACATATATATATATATATATATATATTTGTATATGTATCTGTATGTATATATATATTTATATATGCATTTGTGTGTATATATATGTATATACTTATATACATATTTATATGTTTATATATTGTATACATGTATTATTTGTATATATATAAATATATATATATACACATATTTATTATATATATACATTAAATATATATATGCATGCATATATATACATATATATGTATATATATATATATATATATATATATATATATAGAAAGAGAGAGAGAGAGAGAGAGAGAGAGAGAGAGAGAGAGAGAGAGAGAAAGAGAGAGAGAGAGAGAGAGAGAGAGAGAGAGAGAGAGAGAGAGAGAGAGAGAGAGATAGAGAGAGAGAGAGAGAGACAGAGAGAGAAAAAGAGAGAGAGAGAGAGAGAGAGAGAGAGAGAGAGAGAAAGAGAGAGAGGGATAAGTCGCCCGGGCTATGCATATGGCGTGTGTCAGCTAGTGCTGACTCGGGTGAGCTTAGTCCTTACCCGCCGAAGTACCCGGCCACAGCAATAACCTCCAAGCGACAATTGCAACTTCTCGCACCTGGTCGGGGTGCTAACGGCCGACTCCTTGGGTGAGAGGCCGACACGTTACCATTGTACTAGCCCGGAGGCTGGAGAGAGAGAGATTTTCCCTATGATACTACGGATTAGTTAGTGCGTGTGGTTAAACAAAGCCTTTCTTGTTTCAGGAGCAATTGGCCAATCTAATGAAGACCCTCAATGCTACTCAGCCTCACTTCATTCGTTGCATTGTGCCTAACGAAACGAAATCACCTGGTGCGTATATAATAACTTTAATATAATTCGATTAAAATGCCACTAATTTCCAATCCATGAATAATTTCCAATTTCCAATGCATGAATGATTCCTTTACGTTCTCACAGGCGTCGTCGAGGCTCCTTTGATTATGCATCAGCTGACTTGTAATGGTGTGCTCGAGGGCATCCGTATCTGCCGAAAGGGCTTCCCCAACAGGATGCCCTATCCTGATTTCAAGCATCGGTGAGTTTGCTTAAAATACATTTTACAGTCGTATAATGGAATGGAACTTCAGTTAGTAGGAACAGCTATGAGAAAGAGAGAGAAAGAGGTGGAAGACTCTTATTAATTTGGCTCCCTGTGTCGCCTCACAGTTACTGCATCTTGGCCTCAAGAGCAATGGCAGCCGAGACGGAAGAAAAGAAAGCAGCAGGAGTTTGTCTAGAATCCGTTAAAATGCCAGAAGAAAACTATCGTCTCGGTCATACAAAGGTTTGTGGAGAGATTTTTTTTTTTTTCATATAACAGTACACAATCAAAAGAACTGGTTGATCATTCAAAAAGATTAGTTTGCCATTATCAAAAACAAATATTGAACATAATTGCTGCATGCTGAATTACCGATAAGCGAACTTTTTATCCACAGTTATTTTGGAGGTTTGCTAACAAAGGTCTTTGGTTGATTGGTTGAATGCCCTTTCGTAGAGCAAACCGACAGTTACTCCCGTAATTACAAGAAGGTGACCTTCGGGAAGGTGTCTGATGAAGAGAAGGCAAATAGACCAGTTCGAAATACGCTGATCATGCTGCAGAGTTATGGCGTCATTAAGGTTCTAAGACTATGTCAAAGTTACTCCTGCCCGCTCCTTTGTTTTTGGCCGGCCACCGGACCATGTCCAGGCTCTTTTCCGCAGTACTTCCCACCCCCCTTCATCCTTTGGTTAAATCATTACCCAAAGATTATTCTTAATCACAGACCCTATATTATTTACCTCCATTTTCATCCACTTTGAAACATTACTACAATCCATACAATAAGCTTCTGTGCCACCGGTACCTCTCTTGACACCAAGGAACCTGGCTGGAACCCTTTCTCCCTTACACGACTTGAAATGACAGTCGCTCTATGGTAATCAGATCCCAAGTTTATTGTCGTTTTCATATCTAATCTTTGAGACCGATCCAGAAAACTGTATTTTCTCCGTGCGTGTGAAGCTGAAGACATGGTCTACCTTAACCAGCCTGCAAATTGTATTTTATTTGCCCCTACATACCTCAGATCTTTTGGCTGTCCCAGGTTTTACCCCTATTGTACTGTCCATTCTGGTTATGAGATGCATGTCCTAAGTAACAGCAAATATCGGTCGTCAGGAAGATTAGCCTGTTGTCTTACAGTGAATTATCACCTGGACTGTATATTCAGGACTGGAAATGTAAATATCACACTCTGCGTTACATCCTCTCCATGTACGGAGTCAAGGACCAGATATACTTTTGCACACACACACACACACACACACACACACACACACACACACACACACACACACACACACACACACACACACACACACACATATATGTATATATATACACATACATATACATATATGTATATATATATATACATATATATATGTGTGTGTGTGTGTGTGTGTATGTATATACACACACATACACACATATAAAATGCATATATATATATATATATATATATATATATATATATATATAAACCATATATATATATGTGTGTGTGTATATATATACACACACACACGCATATATATATATATATATATATATATATATATATATATATATATACATATGTATGTGTGTGTGTGTGTGTGTATGTTATGTATGTCTATATATATATATATATATATGCACACACACACACACACACACACACACACACACACATACACATACACATACACACACACACACACACACACACACACACACACACGCGCGCGCACACACACACACACACACACACACACACACACACACACACACACACACACACACACACACGCATGCACACATATAGAATCAAATAGTCACATATACATTACTTATGCATATACACGCATGCAGTAAGCCTATAGGACAGGGGCACAGATTCTGCGATTCGCAATAAGAGTTTGATAGATAAACCCCAATAGCTTTTCCCTGTGTTGCATTAGACACTTATTTATTTATTTAGGTATTCTTCCGTGCCGGTGTCCTGGGTCAGCTGGAGGAGATTCGCGATGACCGCCTGGCCATGGTCCTATCCTGGCTGCAGGCCTGGATCCGTGGGTACATCAGCCGCATACAGTACAAGAAGCTTCAGGAGCAGCGCGTCGCCCTCATCGTCGTGCAGCGTAACCTTAGGAAGTACCTCAAGCTCCGCAACTGGCCTTGGTACCGCATGTGGCAGAAGGTCAAGCCGCTCCTCAACGTCACTCGCGTCGAGGACGAAATGCGCGCCCTCGAGGAGAAGGCGGCCAAGGCCCAAGAAGACTATGAACGCGAAGCTAAGCTTCGCAAGGAGCTCGAGGTTGCCAACGTTACTCTTCTTGAGGAAAAGAATAACTTGCTGGTTGCTCTTGAATCTACAAAAGGAAACGTGGCTGACTTCCTTGACAAGCAGTCAAAACTCCAGAGCCAGAAGGCTGATCTTGAAGCCCAGCTTAATGTAAGTGTGGGATTTTCATCAATGTGAATACTTTGGTATTTGCTCATTAAGATTTTTGGCAGCTCACATTTTGTTTCAGGATCATTAAAGCTTATTTTTTTTACAGGAAACAACTGAACGTTTGCAAAATGAAGAAGAATCCCGTAACCAACTGTTTCAGACTAAAAAGAAGTTAGAACAAGAAATTAATGGTTTCAAGAAGGATATTGAAGACTTTGAATTGACCATCCAAAAATCAGAGCAAGACAAGGCAACAAAGGATCATCAGATCAGGAATCTCAATGATGAGATCGCTCACCAGGATGAACTCATCAACAAGGTGAACAAGGAAAAGAAGCATCTGCAGGAATGCAACCAGAAGACAGCCGAGGACCTTCAGGGTATTGAGGATAAATGCAATCATCTTAATAAGGTGAAGTCCAAGCTTGAGCAAACGCTTGATGAGCTTGAGGATTCTCTTGAACGTGAAAAGAAGCTGCGTAGTGAAGTGGAAAAAGCAAAGAGGAAGGTTGAAGGTGACCTAAAGCTTACTCAGGAAGCTGTTGCCGATCTGGAGCGCAACCACAAGGAGTTGGAGCAAACTATCCAGCGCAAGGACAAAGAAATTGCTGCTCTTGCTAGCAAACTTGAAGATGAACAAGGGCTGGTTTCCAAGTCACAAAAACAGACAAAGGAACTACAAGCCAGAATTGAAGAACTCGAGGAGGAAGTAGAACATGAGCGCCAAGCCCGTGCTAAAGCAGAGAAATCCAAAACTCATTTGGGCCGCGAGTTAGAGGAACTTGGTGACCGCCTGGATGAAGCTGGAGGAGCCACAGCAGCTCAAATTGAGCTCAACAAGAAGCGTGAAGCTGAACTTGTCAAACTGCGGCGAGATATTGAGGAAGCCAACATTCAGCATGAAGCCGCTCTAGCCAGTCTGCGGAAAAAGCATAATGATGCAGTTGCAGAAATGTCGGAGCAAATCGACCATCTTAATAAGATGAAAGCCAGGTCAGTGAAGCTTATTACACACACATTATCTTTTCCTTAATGACATACCCTATACTTAGTACAACATTTAATAATGCGGTGTGGAATTCCTTCAGGACTGAGAAAGACAAGGACGCCATGAAACGTGAGGGAGAAGATGCCAAGGCAGCCATGGATGGTCTCGTTCGTGATAAGGTGAGAGAGAACAGTCCTTGGAAGATTATGTTAATATAACAAGTAAAAATTAAACTAATGTTTATATTATTTATTTCTACAACTGATAGTATTACCATCACTGCATGGTATTTTTAAATATAATTGATGGCATTACATTTATTGACAGTGAAATAATCTTAGTATTTCCATCATTGTTTAAGAGAAAGTAATGATAAAAGTTTTGATACCTTAGGCTGCTGGTGAGAAAATCAACAAGCAGCTGATGCACCAGATCAATGAGCTTCAGTCTAAGCTTGATGAGGCCAACCGCACCCTGAATGATTTCGATGCTGCCAAGAAGAAGCTTGCAGTCGAAAATTCAGATCTTCTGAGGCAGTTGGAAGAAGCA
>NC_061854.1:25763676-25766176 GCF_019202785.1 Penaeus chinensis
ATGTGGGGGAAGGAAATCAAGCTGTACAACAAGACACACACACACCCACCCACACACATGTATGTATATGTATATATATATATATATATATATATATATATATATGAATAAACAGATATATAAGTACACACACACACACACACACACACACATATGTGTGTGTGTGTGTGTGTGTGTGTGTGTGTGTGTGTGTGTGTGTGTGTGTGTGTGCGTGCGTGCGTGCGTGCGTGCGTGCGTGCGTGTGTGCGTGTGTGCATCCTGTGCACTCGAAGGCCTTACCTCGTGACGAAGCAGCATGGCGACTGCAGGTGCCCACTAACTCAAGCACTGAAGACCGGTTGGCGTCATGTTCTCCCTAAAGGCTAGGGCGGTGCCATGCTTCGAGGAACTTCTATTTAGCACTTACTAAAGTGCTAAATATTCATCTACTCGCGGCAAAATGGCCGGAAACCTTTTGCGATTCTCAACATATTGAAGATAATGAAATGAGTCCCGTCAGTTTGAATTTCTCTCTGAATTCTCCATCATCGTTATCCTTTATATAAAAATGTATATTTATGGTTTAAGAATCCCTCTGAAGCCTTTACAAGGGAAGAGCATCGCCACCTGGCGTAGCGAAATGGAAGAGGATAAAACAAGAGCAAAAAATCTAATGTAATAGGAAAACTTTTACTTTTAATTTTAGGGGCACATAGTGCACACACACACACGCACACACACACACACACACACACACACACACACACACAAACACGCGCGCGCGCTTATCGGAAGAAGCCTTTAATGAAATAAATGAACTTACGCCAAAATCTATTTCCCTTTTTATTGTTGGTATTTCTTCTTTATTTCTTTATCAACGGGATGTGTTCTGAGACAGAAAAGAGGTGTCGTCGCCGAGCATGATTCCAGAATACATCTCGCCTTCACACGTCATTCCTAGAAGAATGCCCAATATTGAGATGAATTAGCTCTTCCTCCTCGGCTTAATTTTGTCAGCCTGATGAGTTTACATGGAACTATTGCTTTTGATAGCTTTCCACATTCTTCTGCATATGTTCATCGATTCTTTTATGCATTTATATTTCATTGCAAGAGATTCCATTCGGCGGAGGCTGTATCCACCCGCATTAATGTTCCCACACATTTGTAAAGGTACTTGGCAGTGCTAGAAAAGAGCTATAGTGTAAGTCACCGCCACATGTCAAGCGGTAATGACCAGCGATATTTACTCTGGCGGCGTCGAGGGCATGAGGGATGAGGGCCGAGTGAGTCTCGTCATTTCGAGTGCAGGCCTAAGGGAAGCACTGCGAGACCGCCGGAGCTCCAGGCGGTTGGAACGAGGCGCCCAGTTCTTTGCAGCGCATTCCGTCAAGGTAAATCCAGGATTAGTTTCGCTGTTTCTATGGCTAATCTCACTTCCCCGAGTAGCCTGGGCGGTTGCACCGGAGAGGAGGGGATTTTTCATTCGGATTAACAGGGATCGTTGTTTCAGGTTACTGTAGCTGTGTCATTCGAGTTGTTTGTGGAAAGTAATCACTCATTCAGCTGAGCCATTTCAATTATTACTTGCGCACTGCCACTTATCTCAGCTGAGTAAAACTGATTACGTTACGGCTATGATTACCTACAGAATGTCACCCGAAAAAATACAAATGTGAATATGGATCCCATAAAGCGTGGTTATCAGCAATTATTTTTTTGTGTTCAAAGGAAGGCGGTTAATACTTCCAGCAACAAGGGCCTGCGAACTTTCATATTCTATCATTTGGGTCCAAACTATGCCAACTTGAAGAGTTAAAAGCAGTTGTAATCATGTGTATGCCTGTTTAGCTGCCTTATTAGTATCTTACTCAACAGCTGCACCAGAATACTTATTGCCTAAACTATGTAGGACATATCGCAATTGAACAGTAAATGTTTTCTTCATAAAAAAATCAACAAATAATAAAAAAAAAAAATCGTTGTTAATTCAACATACCCAGTACTTTCGGGTTTAATAATGTAACTCGCCCTCGTTTATTTCGCACTTATGCATCAAGCTAATCATGAACTGTTCTTAGATTAACTCTCCGTTATGAATTAAATCTTTCACTGTGGTAACAATATTTACGGCATTGCTTACCTACGGAGTGAATGATTAAATCTGAATTGATCCCTGCACATCATTGTAGAAGATGATAATGCAAGTAGTTTTGGCCATATTCATGAATGTTAGAAAAATAGATATTATTCTCTTCAAAACTTCGCTCTTGTTAGCAAGTACGAGGATCCGAGTCAGTGGCGTGGTGGCCGGGGGGGCCGGGGGGGCACGGGCCCCCCCAGCGACCAGGAGTCAAGGGGCGCCGAAGGCGTCTCAACACTTTTAACCAAGGGGCGCCAAAAGCCTTCCAAAACAAAATGTAAACAAGATGACAACTCGGCATAGCTGCGTCCCTAGAGATTAACCTAAGGCATAGTTCTCTTGGAGGGGGGGGGGGGCGCCAAAAACGATCAGTGCCCA
>NC_061854.1:25771176-25781176 GCF_019202785.1 Penaeus chinensis
TCTTGTTTCTTGTTAATGGTTCATATGAAGAACCCTTCCAATAATCATTTAAAATTTTCTCTGAAATTTCAACTTCATATTTCTTTAGGGGGGGAAGGGAACATTAAAAAGAAATCAATGTAAACACACACAAATTTTTTTGTCTTCCCAAAAATTAAAAGATATCGCCTCACCATGCGGCACGGACCTTTGTTTTACCGTCCCCTGTAGTCACAATAGTTATTTTAATTATTGGTCATGCAGGCTTGAAATATAATATAGAATGTCAAACGTGTAAGTTTAACATTTACATGTGTGACAATTATATTTAGAAGCCAATTTGCCAATGCGAATTTGTATGGGGGGGAGGGGGAGATCGACCAAACAACTGACGGTTGGAGGCCATATAGCTTGCAATATGTTAATTTACGTTGCTCAACCTATACAAATCAATAATGCCCACAGAGAAGTTCCGGAGTCGTATTTGTGAGCCTTGACTTCTACAAACAACACCAAGCGCCACCACCATGCCAGGTCACATCGTGAAGAGCACCGGGCCCGACCCCGACCCCACCGAGTTCTTGTTTGTCTCCTTGGAACAAAAGCGCATCGACCAGACCAAGCCTTACGACGCCAAGAAGTCTTGCTGGGTCCCCGACGAGAAGGAGAGCTATGTGCAAGGCGAGATCCAGGGGACCAAGGGAGACCTGATTACTGTTTGCGTTCCGGGAGGTGACACGAAAAACTTCAAGAAGGACCAGGTGACTCAGGTCAACCCTCCCAAATACGAAAAGTGTGAGGACATGTCCAACCTGACTTACCTTAACGATGCTTCCGTCCTGTACAACCTGAAGACTCGTTACCAGGCCAAGCTCATCTACACCTACTCTGGCCTCTTCTGCATCGCCGTCAACCCCTACAAGCGTTACCCCATCTACACCAACCGTGTCGTCAAGATCTACCAGGGCAAGAGGCGTAATGAGGTGCCTCCCCATCTCTTCGCCATCTCTGACGGCGCCTACAGTGCCATGGTGCAGTGTAAGTTTTCATAAACATATTTGTAATTTTACTGAGAAAACATTTCATTATTTTCTTGAAATACATCACGGCAAAAGGTTTATAATGAAATAACTTTTCTTTCAGGTCGTGAAAACCAGTCCATGCTGATCACGTAAGATCACATAAATGATATCTAGTCATTTCGATAATGTGTGAAGTAATCAGATAATGTAAACATGAATATGCATCAACATACAAGGATTAATGCATGTACACTGTATATCTAATCCATTATATACAAACATATGTATTCTTCCACAGAGGAGAGTCTGGTGCTGGCAAGACTGAGAACACAAAGAAGGTGCTTTCCTACTTCGCCAACGTCGGCGCTTCTGCTAAGAAAAAGGACGAGACTAAACCGGTAATATACTTCACATGATCTGACACGGAAAATGTATCATTAATATCACCCATAATACAAATGCAAATGCTGAAGAGGCTTCTTGCTTACGTCGAACTCACGCCCTTTTACAGAACTTGGAGGACCAGATCATCCAGACTAACCCTGTGCTGGAGGCCTTTGGTAACGCCAAGACCGTCCGTAATGACAACTCTTCCCGATTCGTACGTGTTTGTCACACACAGTTTAATCTGCAATGCGTTTCTGAATTACACTCGCGACATATACTTCACATGAAGCTAACCCTGTCACTAATGAATTCTGTGTATTTTTCCTATTAACAGGGTAAGTTCATCCGCATCCACTTCGGTCCGTCTGCTAAGCTGTCTGGTGGTGATATTGAAGTGTACTTGCTGGAGAAGGCTCGTGTCATCTCCCAGCAGTCACTCGAACGCTCCTACCACATCTTCTACCAGCTCATGTCCGACCACGTCCCTGAAATCAAGCGTGAGTTAAATCAACACAGTTATGTAATTTTTCTCTCTTGCTGGAAGGTTAGCCTGATTAAGGTTGAAAGATGTTTGGATCTTCCTTACTAATAATATTAAAACATATAGAATATAAAGATGAATAAAGGACTTTGATAAGAATAAAGTTTAGACAAACAGGAGTTAAACATATTCTTCAATTTTTCAGCATCTTGTCTCCTGAGCAATGACATTTACGACTACCACTATGTGTCACAAGGCAAGGTCACTGTTGCTTCCATTGACGACAAAGAAGAGATGGACTTCACCCATGTAAGGAAACGTTAATTTGACCGACAGATGTTATACTGTTTACATATTTTTCAGGATGTGTTCTGGATTAGCGGAATCTAACATAAATTGTTTCATAGTGCCTTAAGTTTATAAAGGATCTTTACATCTCAGAAAGCCTTCACAATCCTCAACTTCTCTGATGAAGAGCGAGACAACTGCTATAAGGTCACTGCAGCTGTCATGCACTTCGGAGCCTGCAAGTTCAAGCAAAGGGGTCGAGAGGAGCAGGCCGAACCTGACGGTACTGAGGTAATGAACTGAGATCTTCATCTAATGTTTTCTCCAGTTCATGTTTCTACTGAACCACCTTGCAGTGTTTCTGATTTGGTTTATAATAATTTATTTCTTCCTAGGCTGGCCATACTGTCGCAAAATTGCTTGGTTGCGATGGGGATGAACTTTACAAGAATCTTTGCAAGCCTAAGATCAAGGTCGGTGCCGAGTTCGTCACTCAGGGTAGGAACGTCGACCAGGTCTCATACTCTGTTGGTGCTTTGGCAAAGGCTATATATGACCGCAACTTCAAGTGGCTTGTAAAGAAGTGTAACATCACCCTCGAGACCGGCCAGAAGCGCGTTATGTTCATCGGTGTGCTCGACATTGCTGGTTTTGAGATTTTTGACGTAAGTAGCTGAAGATCTTATACCTTTCTCTATGGGTTAATTTTGTATGTTTTGTTTGAAATATCATGAAGTACACCAGTTTAAGGTATTACAAGTTTTCTTCTCTTTATGTACGGAATGCAGTTCAACGGCTTCGAGCAGATCTGCATTAACTTCTGTAATGAGAAGTTGCAGCAGTTCTTCAACCACCACATGTTCGTGCTGGAGCAAGAGGAATACAAGAGGGAAGGCATCAACTGGACCTTCGTGGACTTCGGTATGGATCTGCAGGCCTGTATCGATCTCTTCGAGAAGGTAATGAATATGCATGAAAACGGCCATTCAATTATACAGATATTCCTTTGTTTTGTTTTTCTTCCATAACTGGCACTGTCTGAACCAACAAAATCCCTTTTTTCTGCATTCATCCACACGCAAATGTCTATATATGACATGCTGACACTTGGTAACACCCATTATGACTGATGTGGTTTATGGACTGTACATAGTATCAAATATACACCATAAGAATATTATAGAAATATGTATTGAATAATGCATAAGTAGAATATTTTTCCTGAAAAGTAACAATGAAGCTCTGACAGATATATAAAAGACTGGAATGAGCCTTTGTTGTCATTTTCCTCATATTTACTGTATTCATCAAACAATGTTCTGAAAATATTTAATTACTTATTCCAGGAATGCTTACATATGTAGATGTAGAAATTTATAACTGCATAAAATAATTTACGTTATTGCTGTTTGTGTGTAAAACTAATACCATTTCCGTGGTTTTCATGCCCTTGAGGAATGAAAGTAATTGAGAAAGACTCTAGGGAAACTGTGAATGGCTTTGTTGATTATTAGTTCTAAGTCCTGATGTGCATGGTGCACATATTACTACTCTTTGATAGAAATCCCAGATACCAGTGGAACGTGTGTGGATAACTTACAGCATGTTCCTCAGACTCTATTATTTCTGTATCCTGTCTCCCCTTTTTGTGGTAGATCTAAGGATATAAATACGTTTACGACTGTCTCCCTTACCCAATAATGTCTAATTTCCTTCCACCCTATCTGTCCCGTAACCCTTTCGAGGTGAGATCAACTTTAAGACTATTCATCTTGCTTTGACCGTTCCCCGGCAGCATCGTGAGCATGAGGAACAATCTCACCACCGGATTGCATCTAGGGCTCTCCAGCTCTGCCTGTGAAGGAGGAACATACACAAGTTGCTATTAACAGTTAAAATGAATATGGTCTGGATCTTCTTGGAAAGATTCTGCAGGTAAAACAAAAACACAAAAAAGAAAAGAAAAGAAAAGAGAGATAATATAGATATATTTTTACTAGTCTTCAACAATAGTTGGGATAAAATGATCCTATATGCTGCACTCATTACTGTTGTATATTCCTTATCTAATATAACTTTCATTAACTGTAAAACAGGACTGGTCTTTGTTGCTATCGGCACTAAACATATGTACCATTCACTGTTTTCCTACAGCCCCTAGGTCTCCTGTCTATCCTAGAAGAAGAGTCAATGTTCCCAAAGGCAACTGATAAAACCTTTGAGGAAAAGCTGAAGGTCAATCACCTGGGCAAGTCGTCCAACTTCATCAAGCCCAAGCCAGCTAAACCAGGCCAGAAGGAAGCCCACTTTGCCATCGTTCACTATGCTGGCACTGTGCCCTACAACCTTGCTGGCTGGTTGGAGAAGAACAAGGATCCCCTCAATGACACCGTCGTGGACCAGCTCAAGAAGGCCAGCAACGCCCTCTCTGTGGAACTTTTTTCTGACCATCCCGGCCAGTCCGGTGATGCGACAGGCGGCAAAGGTAACATATACTCCTTTTTTCAGCCATACTTATTATCTTTTAAATGAATTCGTTGCTCATGTCTCTGAGACAAGAAAAGAAGTATAACTCCTCTTAAAACAAAATGATATTGCTTTTCTCAGGCGGACGTGGCAAGAAGGGAGGTGGCTTCACTACTGTATCATCTGGATACAGGGTAATTAGCTAAAAGTGTTCCTTGATACTTTTTTTTTTTTCACAATGAATATATAGAATATATACAGACATACAAGAAAAGGATAAATATCTCTCCTTTACCTTTCGTTTCCACACTCAGGAGCAACTAAACAACCTGATGAAAACCCTGAATGCCACTCAGCCTCACTTCATCCGTTGTATTGTACCCAATGAGACCAAATCTCCTGGTAAGTTAAGAGTTCAACATGAATATTTTCCTATGTCAGAAGAAATACATCTATTGCATTTTTTGAGAAGACAGTGTTGTTACTGAGGAAAATATACATCATGTACATTAACTAAATTTCCTCATAGGTGTCGTTGAAGCTCCTCTGATTATGCATCAGCTGACTTGTAATGGTGTGCTTGAGGGCATCCGTATCTGCCGAAAGGGCTTCCCCAACAGAATGGTCTACCCTGACTTCAGGCATCGGTGAGCTTTAGTCATATCAGTAAACACGGATAAAGAATATGTCTTTTGCATTAAAATTCTTCCACATATAAAGAAATACATGAAAAATAAGAATATTTTCTCCTTTAGTTACCGTATCCTGGCTGCAAAGGCCATGGCCGCCTGTGACGAAGACAAGAAGGCGGCAGCTGTCTGTCTCGAAGCTGTTAAACTGCCAGAGGATAATTACCGTCTTGGCAACACTAAGGTAAGAAAAATAATGAAGGATAAATGTGCATATGGTACATAGCACTCTCTCTTTCATGCGACTGTTCATTTTATGATCATATTCCTGAAATGCATGCCAAGAAAACTCATCAATGAAACATCTGAACATTCTTTTGTAACCTGATTTACAGATCAGCTTATCTGGCTCTTTTCTTTTGACCTTTCAGGTGTTCTTCCGAGCTGGTGTCTTAGGTTCTCTTGAGGAGATTCGAGATGATCGTCTGGCTCAGGTTTTGTCCTGGATGCAGTCATGGATTCGTGGATACACCAGCCGTATCCAGTACCAGAAACTCCAAGAGCAGCGTGTTGCCCTCATTGTTGTTCAGCGCAACCTGAGGAAGTACCTCAAGCTCCGCAACTGGGCTTGGTACCGCATGTGGCAAAAGGTCAAGCCACTCCTCAATGTAACTCGTGTTGAGGACGAGATGCGCGCCCTCGAGGAGAAAGCAGCCAAGGCCCAGGAAGACTATGAACGTGAAGCTAAACTTCGTAAGGAACTCGAGACCGCCAATGCATCGCTGCAGGAAGAGAAGAATAATTTACTAGCAACCCTTGAGTCAACAAAAGGCAACGTTTCTGACTTTCTGGACAAGCAAGCTAAACTACAGAGCCAGAAAGCTGATCTTGAGGCCCAGTTGAATGTAAGTAAGATGATTTACAGTATGTTAATAGTAACAGTAATAATGAGAATAACCTAAGGAATACTGCAGTAATGAAATAACAAAGGAAACATCTATAGAGATTGTTAATATTTTTATATACCAAACACCATTACAGGAAACAAATGAGCGTCTTCAGAAGGAGGAGGAAGCTCGCAATCAGCTCTTCCAGGGAAAGAAAAAGACTGATCAAGAAATTTCAGGTCTTAAGAAAGATCTTGAGGATCTTGAACTTGCTATGCAGAAGTCCGAGCAAGACAAGAACACTAAAGATCATCAGATCCGCAACCTGAACGATGAGATTGCCCATCAGGACGAACTCATCAACAAGATTAACAAGGAAAAGAAACATCTTCAGGAGTGCAACCAGAAGACAGCTGAAGACCTCCAGAATGTGGAGGATAAGTGCAACCACCTCAACAAAGTCAAAGCCAAGCTTGAGCAAACACTTGATGAACTTGAGGATTCTCTTGAACGAGAGAAGAAAATGCGGAGTGAGATGGAGAAATCAAAGCGGAAGGTTGAAGGTGACCTCAAGCTTACGCAAGAGGCTGTTGCTGATCTTGAGCGGAATCAAAAGGAATGTGAACAGACAATCCAACGTAAGGAGAAGGAGATTGCAGCAGTATCTAGCAAACTCGAGGATGAACAAGGCTTAGTTTCTAAACTGCAAAAACAAGTAAAGGAAATGCAAGCTCGCATCGAAGAGGTTGAGGAAGAAGTGGAACACGAACGCCAGGCTCGTTCAAAGGCTGAAAAGTCGAAGACTCTTCTCGGCCGTGAACTGGAGGAGCTTGGTGAACGTCTGGATGAAGCTGGAGGTGCTACTGCTGCGCAGATTGAGCTGAACAAGAAACGTGAAGCTGAACTGGTTAAGCTTCGTCGTGATCTTGAGGAGGCAACAATTCAAAATGAAGCCTCACTGGCTAATCTTCGCAAGAAGCACAATGACGCTGTGTGTGAAATGTCTGACCAGATTGACCATCTCAACAAAATGAAAGCTAGGTAATCTATATAGTTACTATTTGCTTATGCCTCATCCTGATCAGATTTCTCTCTTTACTCATATATTCTATTTTTGATCAGTAAAGGACTAAGTATAAATTAATTTTTCAGGACTGAGAAGGACAAGGAAGCTATGAAGAGAGAAGCCGATGATGCAAGAGCTGCTATGGACTCTCTAATGCGTGACAAGGTAACTGTACTATAATTTTACATACATGCATATAAATATATATATATTAATTTACATATAGAGATATATAGATAGATATAAATAAACACACACACACACACATATGAATGCACATCTGTATATATATATATATTATATATATGGTTGTTATTGCTAGAAATTGCATTATCTAAAAGTAAAGGCTTGGATAATTACAAAAATTTGTTTGATATACTTTTTCTAGGCGGCCGGCGAGAAAACAGTCAAGCAACTGCAGCACGAAGTGAATGAGCTTCATTCAAAACTTGATGAAGCCAACCGCACCCTCAACGACTTTGATGCTTCAAAGAAGAAACTTGCAATCGAAAACTCGGACCTTCTCCGGCAGCTGGAAGAGGCCGAGAGCCAAATTGGCCAGCTGTCTAAGATCAAGCTGTCTCTATCCAACCAGCTGGAAGACACCAGGAAGCTTGCTGATGATGAGAGCAGGGTAAGGCTGTAAATTATAATTCATAAAACATAATGATATATTACTTGCATACATTGTACAGACAACACTTTTAAATACCAAAAATACAGTTCATGACTCTTTTATCATTATTGCTACTAACAGCATTCATGTATGTATCCCATAGGAACGTGCTACTCTTCTTGGCAAGTTCCGTAATCTGGAGCATGATATTGACGGTCTTCGAGAACAACTGGATGAGGAAAGTGAAGGCAAAGCTAATCTGCAGCGCCAACTGTCTAAGGTTAACACTGAGGCACAGATGTGGCGTGCTAAGTATGAGTCTGAAGGAATTGCTCGTGTTGAGGAGCTTGAAGCATCACGAATGAAGCTGGCAGCTCGACTTGAGGAAGCTGAAGGGCAAATTGAACAACTTAATGTTAAGAATATGAATCTTGAGAAAGCTAAGCAGCGCATCAGCACTGAACTCGAGGACATGCAAATTCAGTGCGAACGTGCACAAGCACTTGCTGATGCTGCTGAAAAGAAGCAGAAGAACTTCGATAGAATCATCAGCGAGTGGAAAATGAAGGTTGACGACTTAGCTGCTGAGCTTGAGGCTTCACAGAAGGAGTGTCGCAACTATTCTACTGAACTCTTCCGAATCAAGGCCGCCTATGAGGAGAATCTTGAACAACTTGATTCTGTTCGTCGTGAAAACAAGAATCTTGCCGATGAAATCAAAGACCTAATGGATCAGATTGGCGAAGGTGGACGATCTCTCCATGAGGTCCAGAAGAATGCAAGACGCCTTGAGATTGAGAAGGAGGAACTTCAGGCTGCCCTTGAGGAAGCTGAAGCTGCCCTGGAACAGGAGGAGAATAAGGTGCTTCGTGCACAGCTTGAGCTTAGTCAGGTCAGGCAGGAGATCGACAGACGCATTCAGGAGAAGGAGGAGGAATTCGAAAACACAAGGTATGTGCTACTATGAACATATATCAATAAATCAAAGTAATTAACCTTTTATATATTCATCCAATTTCTTATTTTTTCTTCAGAAAGTGCCACCAACGTGCTATCGATTCAATGCAGGCTTCGCTTGAAGCAGAAGCAAAGGGCAAGGCTGAAGCTCTTCGTATGAAGAAGAAGCTGGAGTCTGATATCAATGAGCTGGAGATTGCCCTCGACCACTCTAACAAGGCTAATGCTGATTTGCAAAAGCAAATCAAGAAGATTCAGGGCGACATGAGAGATGTCCAGACTCGTCTTGAGGAGGAGCAGCGACTTTCCTCCGAATATCGCGATCAGTATTGCATCGCCGAGCGCCGGGCCAATGCTCTTCATGGCGAGCTGGAGGAATCTCGCACTCTGCTCGAGCAGTCAGACCGCGGCCGCCGTCAGGCTGAGGCCGAACTTGCTGAAGCTCACGAGGCTGTCAATGACCTCAATGCACAGAACGGCTCCTTGACAGCCTCAAAGAGGAAACTCGAAAGTGATGTGCAGACAATGCAGGTAAGCATTCATGGCATTTATTTCTGCCTTCATAATGTAAATCCTGCAGACAAAAGTTCTAGAATAATATTCTTATTTTTAACCTAGGCTGATCTCGACGAAATGCTGAACGAGGCCAGGAACTCGGAGGAGAAGGCCAAGAAGGCCATGGTTGACGCCGCTCGCCTGGCCGACGAGCTCCGCGCCGAACAAGAACACGCCCAGAACCAGGAGAAGATGCGCAAGGCCCTGGAGGTTTCCGTTAAGGAACTGCAGACCCGCCTTGAGGACGTCGAGAACAATGCCATGAAGGCTGGCAAGAAGGCTGTTGCCAAGCTGGAAAGCCGGGTCAGCGAACTGGAAAGCAACCTTGATACCGAGTCTCGCCGTCACGCCGACGCCCAGAAGAACCTGAGGAAGTGCGAGAGGCGCATCAAGGAACTCAGCTTCCAGTCTGAAGAGGACAAGAAGAACCACGAGAGGATGCAGGACCTGGTCGACAAGCTCCAGCAGAAGATCAAGACCTACAAGCGCCAGATCGAGGAGGCCGAGGAGATCGCCGCCCTCAACCTGGCCAAATTCCGCAAGGTCCAACAAGAGCTGGAGGAGGTTACCAGCAGCGCCTAAGATCGTGAAGCGAATAGAATCTCTACAAATGCAAACAGTATTGGAGAAATTCTAAAACTATAACGGAAATGTTTTACCGGACTCT
>NC_061854.1:25786176-25801176 GCF_019202785.1 Penaeus chinensis
CAACTATGATAATGACTAAGAATGACAATAATCATGATGATTTCTAATGATACTGGGTTTGTCTATAAACTGCATCTGATGGTCAGACTCTTAAGGAGGACCTTTCAGGTTGTCGGGAATGTAAAGTTATCTCTTAGTACCGTCCCTCCAATGTGCACCATGTTAAGGTATCCTGTTCGGGTAACGGCAAAACTCATGGAAGCAGATAAGTGGATTCTGTCGATGAAAAAAGAACATAGAGAACTTCAACTTCACCGTATTCATGGTGTACGAGGAGAAAAAATCGGGATGGTTGAAACAAGATATGAGGATATCTTTGAGAGTTGTCACAGGATTAAACACAGTCGGAGAGATCACAAAGGCGAAGGGTAGGCATCAGTGATCAATCCGATATATGATGAGGGGACTGACACTTTCGGTGATAGCAGGGACGATGGTGACGGTCGTTATGTTAATGAAAAGAAATATAATTATATTGGTCTGAATAATAACGGCACTGATAATGATGATGATGGCAATGCTGTTACTACTGCTGTTGATCCTGTTGCTGCTTCTGCTGCTCCTGCTACTGGTATTCCTGTTGCTGCTGCTTCTGCTTATATTGCTTCTGTTGCTCTTGTTGCTGTCCTTGTTGCTCCTGTTCCTGCTGCTGCTTTTGCTGCTCCTGCTGTTGCTGCTGCTCCCGCTGCTACTATGACTATCGAAAGTGATAGTGATAAAGATATAGATACTGATAATAGTATTGGTATGAATAGTAATTACAATAAGAATAAAACATAATTGTGTTTGCATTCTTGCCAAAAACGATCGCGATATTACTGTTGATAAGATTACACCTTAAGATAACACCACTGATGCACTTATTACCAATGATACGAGCAGAAAAGAAAGACAAGGGAAATCACGTCTCACTTCATTCGTTCCTGTTTTCTGCTAAATTAAACAGCTGAAAGGAAATTTCCATACGATACGAAGTAAGGATATCATTTACATGCTAATATATCTAAAGAAAATGAAAGATAGATAAAGAAGATGAGTAATTATGAGGTGAAAAAAAATATATATAGATAGATAGATGCAGAATCACTGAAAGAGAAAGAAAGAAATAATAAAACAAAGGAAGGGGAAAAGGAGAAAGGAAAGGGGGGCGATAGAAAGTGGGAAACATTTGATTATAGGCGTTTGAAAAATTCCTTTCTCATATTCCTATTATAAAAATAACTTGGCAGAGGGTTAGTTTCGTTCTGCCATATTTGTCCAAGCGGGGGCGTGAATCCCACCCCTGCAAGCGCCTCCCACTCCTTCGACAGGGGATATGTACACCCACAAGGGCCTTGCTGCTCAGTGGTCGCTGAGGGGACCGTGGTCTGCTAGGGGTGCTGCTGGCTGATCGGTTGTAAGTTCCTGCTGTGCTCTGTGTGAGGGACCTCCGCAAGTTGGTAAACCGGAGTTGTAAATGGGTGTGGAAGAACAGAAAAAGGTTCAGAGTTGTAAAACTTGCTCTGAAACAGTGGTGTGGCAAGGTTTTAGAAGTAGCGGGTTTGTGACGTCGTACATCTCGGGTTAATTGGAGTGCTGATTATTAATTTAATTTATAATTGTTCCAAAGGGTGATAAGGCCGAAGGATGTAAATATTAATATAATGAAAAAAGAAAAAAGTTTCCAAAATGAAGAGCTTGCGAATTTCATAAATAAGATGTTACGTTATGCACGAAAACCGGCAGAATACGGCAGCATATTCTATGGAAATCAGCTATATCCCTATTCGTCTGTAGGCCAGAAAGGATGCCAAGTGAGCAGTCAAGGCGCGCGAAGGTGCCGTGAGTCTGGGCTGCAAAGCCTCCCTCTCGGCGGTTTGGGGTTCGTGCAGAAAGTATTTTAAGACCTTGTTAATCAGATGGATTGCCATCATAGAAGACACACACATATGTATGGGTGTGGGTATATACACACTCACACACGCACACACAGACACACACACAAACACACAAACACACACACACACACACACACACACTCACACACACACACACACACACACACACACACACACACACACAAACATGCTCACACACACACACACACACACACACACACACAGACACACACACACACACACACATAAACATATATGTGTGTGTGTGTGTATGTATGTATGTGTATATATGTATGCATGTATGTATGCATGTATGTTTGTGAGTGTATGCATATTCCCTAAAAAATAAAACTTGGAATTCATCTCTCTACAGATATAGGTATTGTTAAAGGAAGGCAATTTCTTTCCTTCGAAGGAATGTATCTTAGAATAATCGAGTTCCCTGTATCTACAATGCGTCAATCTATATAACTATTACAGTGTATATATGTGCGTGTGTATTATTCGTTCGATGATATGTATGTTTTTACATATCAAATGAAAAGGAACGTTGTTCGTTATCAGGCGATATAAAACGTTTCACAATTATTCGTTCCAGGTAAATCCAAGAGCACATTACCGTAGGTGTGAATCTGTGAACCGCAACTCCTAAGCCGCCACCAGCATGCCAGGCCACGCCGTGAAAAGCACGGGACCTGATCCTGACCCCTCAGAATTCCTGTACGTTTCCCTGGAGCAGAAGCGCATCGACCAAACCAAGCCTTACGACGCGAAGAAGTCCTGCTGGGTCCCCGACGAGAAGGAAAGTTATGTCTTGGGCGAAATTCAGGGAACCAAGGGCGACCTGATAAGTGTCAGCGTTCCGGGAGGAGAAACGAAGAACTTCAAGAAGGACCAAGTGACCCAGGTCAACCCACCTAAGTATGAGAAGTGCGAGGACATGTCCAACCTGACCTACCTTAACGATGCCTCTGTCTTGTACAATTTGAAGAGTCGCTACCAGGCTAGACTTATCTACACCTACTCTGGACTCTTCTGCATCGCCGTCAACCCCTACAAGCGCTTCCCCATCTACACCAACCGCACCGTCAAGATCTACCAGGGCAAGAGGCGTAATGAGGTGCCTCCTCACCTGTTCGCCATTGCTGATGGTGCCTACATGGCCATGATTCAAGGTATGTCTGTCAAGCAATACCCTGTTTGTACAGAAAGAAAACATGTCATATAAAGTATTGTAGGGTAAATCAAACACATATAGAGGATTGTTATATTATAGAAAATGGGATACTCAATATGTTTAAATGATTCCATAGAGGATTCAAAGGTCCCTTAAGAACAATTATGTATGTATATATATGTTCACACACGCACACACTAACACACACACATACGCAAGCACACACAGACACACACACACACACAGATTCTATGCTGTACGTATAACATATATTATATATTATATATAATATATCATATATCATATATCATATATCATATATATGTATGTGTATTATACACATCCATCTATATATATACACACACACATATACATGTATGCACATATACACATATATCTACACACACACACATATACATGTATGCACATATACACATATATCTACACACACACACACACACACACACACACACACACACACACACACACACACACACACACACACACACACACACACACACACACACACACACACGCGCGCGCGCACGCACGCACGCACACATGCACACACACACACGCGCACGCACACATATACGACACCATACTTTATGTTTGCCCCATAGAAGCTAGGAGTTAATGGTGTCATCCCTTTACAGGTGGAAATAACCAGTCAATGCTGATCACGTAAGTTATTGTGACTTTGCCTTTTTGCTTGTTATAGTAAGTGAAAGTAAGTATCCATTGCCAGTCCCCTTTCTTAATCTTATTCTCTTTGCGTTCAAAAATACTTTCAGTACAAATGCAAGTGAGTTTGTGTTTGAAGAGGATGGATAAATTCTGTTATAATTACATATCTTTATAGATACGGGATAATTGACAATTGCTTAAGACATTTCATATTTGCTTTAATAATCCCAGTGGGGAGTCTGGCGCCGGCAAGACTGAGAACACGAAGAAGGTGCTGTCCTACTTCGCCAACGTCGGCGCGTCAACTAAGAAGAAGGAAGGCGAGAATAGACCGGTAATTACACAGGACAATGAAAAGTGTTTAAACACCTCATGGGCTAAAGAAAGAAAGAAAGAAGAAAAAAAAACGTTTTTACCATAAGAAGTGAGAGTTATACAGCTCTTTATGTTTGTTTGTTTCTTGCAGAACTTGGAAGATCAGATTGTCCAAACAAACCCTGTCCTGGAGGCTTTTGGCAACGCTAAGACAGTTCGAAACGACAATTCTTCTCGCTTTGTAAGTCTAACGTAGTTCATATAGCAGCTATAAACCATTGTGGGACACTCGTCCCTTTATAGCTAGTAAATAACAGTTTATCTTTCCCCTCTCAGCTAACCCTGTCACTAATGAAGTCCGTGTATTTTTTCCTATTAACAGGGCAAGTTCATCCGCATCCACTTCGCCCCCAACGGCAAGCTCTCGGGCGGCGACATCGAGGTGTACCTGCTGGAGAAGGCTCGCGTCATCTCCCAGCAGTCTCTCGAACGCTCCTACCACATCTTCTATCAATTAATGTCCGACCAGGTCCCAGATATTAAACGTAAGTAGTTGTGAATATAAACCTTGGGTAGTAAAGACACATTTTGCAAAACATAAAATTTCCTCATTTTAACCTTCACACATGATCTTTTGGGGAATGTAAGTTTTCTCTTTCCAGGATTGGTGTTGAATGATGCCCTATATTATGCAAATTTTCCTAGAATATCCCTTTCTTGCCTAATTTCAGCTTTGTGTCTCCTGAGTAACGATATCTACGACTACCACTATGTGTCTCAAGGCAAAGTCACTGTCGCTTCCATCGACGACAAAGAAGACATGGAGTTCACTCACGTAAGTCAGTAGGCCATTAACGGTTGTTTCCTTTGCTTCATTAGCTGCAATGTATAGTTATTGATTCGTTTTATACGAACTGCGATAACTTACAAATTTGTATTTACAGCAAGCCTTCAGCATTCTGAACTTCAGCAAGGAAGAACGAAATGATTGCTACAAGGTGACAGCGTCTGTCATGCATCTCGGCAACTGCAAGTTCAAGCAGAGGGGTCGCGAGGAACAAGCCGAGCCTGACGGCACTGATGTGCGTAAAACGATATTATATACATTTGCCTATAACTAAGAATAAGATTTATTTTCCAAATTGCCATGTATTGTTTCATTTTCAGGCCGGCAATTTAGTGGCAAAATTGCTTCTCTGCGATGGCGACGAACTGTACAAGAATTTGTGCAAACCTAAGATCAAGGTCGGCGCCGAATTTGTAACTCAGGGCAGAAACGTAGATCAAGTGACCTACTCTGTCGGTGCCATGGCTAAGGCGCTGTTCGATCGCGTCTTCAAATGGATGGTCAAGAAGTGCAACGTCACACTCGAAACTGGACAGAAGCGCGCCATGTTCATCGGAGTGCTTGATATCGCTGGTTTTGAGATCTTCGATGTAAGTTGAATTAGGTTCTGCATCTAAAAGTTGTTGGATATCATATGATCAAATAGTAAAAAAACATATTGATGATAATGTCCTTTATTTTCAAATCTAAATGTATTGTATTATATGCTTTGCATCCTTAGTTCAACGGCTTCGAGCAGATCTGCATCAACTTCTGTAACGAGAAGTTGCAGCAGTTCTTCAACCACCACATGTTCGTGCTTGAGCAGGAGGAGTACAAGAAGGAGGGAATTGACTGGCAGTTCGTCGATTTCGGTATGGATCTGCAGGCCTGCATTGAACTTTTCGAGAAGGTAAACCCCTATGTATTTGGGAATACAATCACTTAATCATGACAGAAAGCATAGTCACAATAAGTGAAGCTACAAAAAAAAAAAAAAAAACTTATCTTCAGTCCTATATGCCATTCGAAAATCTTGCATCTTCTGTCCACAGAAAATGGGCATTCTCTCCATCCTGGAGGAGGAGTCCATGTTCCCAAAGGCAACGGACAAAACCTTTGAGGAGAAACTGAAGACCAACCATCTGGGCAAGTCTCCCTGCTTCATCAAGCCCAAACCTGCAAAGCCCGGCCAGGCCGAGGCCCACTTCGCCATCGTCCACTACGCCGGCACGGTGCCCTACAACCTCTCCGGCTGGCTCGAGAAGAACAAGGACCCCCTCAACGACACCGTCGTTGACCAGCTCAAGAAGGCAGGCAACGCTCTCATCGTGGAGCTGTTCGCTGACCACCCCGGCCAGACCGGTGACGCCGGTGGCGGAAAAGGTACACGGCATAGCAAATAATGCATCAATAGTAAATTATATTGATATTTCCCGTTAAAGTGATAATCATATGTCAGGAATATATGTGATTCATACAGTTTCTACAAAACTCTTCCCAGTATATACAGGACTGATAACCAATGAATAAATTATTGTTAAACTAGATAAAAAAAATCCTTTACCCTTTAGGTGGACGAGGCAAGGGATCAGGTGGCTTTAAAACGGTGTCGTCTGGGTATAGGGTAAGCATTTACATTGACTTTTGCCTTTCTTTGCTACAATACATATACGGTCAGCAGCCCCAGTGCCCTTTTCCAGGCCTCCCTTAACCCGATGCTTTCCTTCCCCAGGATCAGCTAAACAACCTGATGAAGACCCTGAACTCAACGGAGCCTCATTTCATCCGCTGCATTGTCCCCAACGAGACTAAGTCACCAGGTGGGAATATAGGAATTTATTTTCTTATAATTCCTTTTTTTTATAGATGTATTTCAAACATGGAAACATGATAAAGTAAATGTGATGTCAGTAATATAATATGAATTTCTTTTATAAAGTGAACATGCATATTTTACTTGTGTATGCCATGATATTAATAATAATGAGAGTGAGAGAGAGGATCATTATCACTGTAAATATCAGTCTCTAAAATGTTCACCTTAGTTTGACTTGGGAATTAGACACATCTCAGTCTCATTCACGCTTTTTCACAGGCGTTGTTGAGGCTCCCCTCGTTATGCACCAACTGACCTGCAACGGTGTGCTCGAGGGCATCCGTATCTGCCGCAAGGGCTTCCCCAACAGGATGCCTTACCCTGATTTCAGGCACCGGTAGGTCTTCATTTAACAAACTGCTAAATGTTAGATAATAAGGCAACAAGTTAGAAAAGCATGTAAGAATGACTTAGAGAAAGGAAAAATTTAATATAGAGGACATTCATAAATACTATGAATATAAGTAACCAAGGCATGGTATAGAAGACAACTAAGAAAATATAGGAGTGATGTAAAATTAAATTCTAAAGCAGAATGCTGCATACCGTTAAGAATGTCTTATATTCTATGTAATTCTAACCAAAACATTCTTACGTTAAAGCTGGCGAAAGTAGAGTACTCATAGTACTGTATGGGAAATATAAGTAACCAGTGCATGGTATGAAAGGCTACTTAGCAAATATAAATGCAATATAGAATTCTAAGGTTGTTAAAGGTTCAGGTGACCTTCACTAATCCTCCTGACAGTCACAGGCTACGATGGATATTGTTGTTACCATCGATTTGGCTTCTTCAAGAGTAATGTTTCATTATTTTCAATCTTCGCGTATCATATAACAGATTAATGAAGGTCAACAAAGTAAACTTCAATTTTCTGTTTGACATTATTAGCTGCAATGCTTTCAATTAACGCTATTTGTATTGAATATATATATATATATATATATATTTATATATACATATATATACATATATATATATATATATATATATATATATATATATATATATATATAGTATATATATGTATATATATATATATATATATATATATATATATATATAGTACATATATGTATATATATACATATATATATATATATATATATATATATATATATATATAGCTATATATATATACATATAAACACACACACACACACATCTATATATATACATACAAACATATATATATATATATATATATATATATATATATTTATATATATAGTTATATCTATCTATCTAAATATATATATATATATTTATATATATAGTTATATATATCCATCTAAATATATATATATACATATATATATATATATATATATATATATATATATATGTACATATGTGTGTGTGTGTGTGTGTGTGTGTGTGCGCGCGCACGCGCACTCGCGCATATATATGTTTGTATATATACACATATATATGTACATATGTATATGTATATCCTTATGTATATTTGTATGTTCATATATATATATATACATACATACATACATACATACATACACACACGGACACACACACACACACACACACACACACACACACACACACACACATATCTGTATATTCATATATACATACATACTCATATATATATACACACACACACACACACACATACACACACATATGTATATATATACTAAGTATATATATATATATATTTATTTATATAAGTACATATATACATACATGTACAGCCACACACATATATATTTATGTATATTTATATATATGTATATATATATATGCACATACATACGTACATGTATGCAGTCTATACAGTGGGTATAGAGTGGAAGCCTCCTAGCAGATCAGACGCAGCGGCCCACAATTCAAGTGGCTTCTTTCCTGTCGTGCATACCCCACGAGATAATTCTTGACCAGAGTCCCTCCTCCAATAGCTACAAGATCCTGGCCCCCAAGGAGATGGCTGAGGGCACCGAGGATAAGAAGGCAGCCATGGCGTGCTTCGATAAGGCTGGTTTAGACGCAGAAATGTATCGCTGTGGCAACACCAAGGTCGTTACAGAGACTGGGGTTTTCCGTGTCTCGGATGAACATTTATCTCCTATTCTGAACCCTCCGTTTTCTACACCTTTCCGAACCCGTAGAATGATACCTAAATACTTGTATAAGCTCCAGTACTGTAAAATATGAAATGTCAAGGGAATTGATGATGTACCTCCCCCTCCCCAGTATATCCTTCCCCACCGACGTCGAAAACCACTTTAGAAGTGCGACACGTTAAAATCTCCTATTCTTGATGCTTGAGCACCTCTCCACTGTGTATATATCTATTTGCATAAACAATCCCTCCTAATTCCTTCATCTCTCCTAAAAGTTGTATAAGTAGAGTCCGCCCTCGGAGTGAGGGATACCTTCTACGATTCTAGTTGGTGATATGCTTTCCCCCAGTATTCTGAATTCTAACTGCCTTTGAGTACAAGTTAGAGTGTCGAGAATTCCGAATCCTGTATTTATCTTACTCTGCATGCACATTCATTACCTCCCCTCATTTATTATGTATGCTAATTATTCTACACTTTTCTTGAAGTATGGGATATTGAAACATTTCGAGTCCACTTTAGTATCACTTTGGTCCTGAGGAAGCCTTTTCTAAATCCCTAGGTGAAATATTAATATCATCTATATAAAGGCATCATTAACGTATTCTATGCTAATAGAATATCTAGTTTTTATTAATTTGTATTCCTTCACTGTAAAACACAACTAATCGAATGGTTTATATCACAGGTATTTTTCCGCGCTGGAGTGCTTGGTAATCTCGAAGAAATTCGTGACGACCGGCTTTCAAAGATTTTGTCTTGGCTTCAAGCCTGGATCCGAGGCTTCTCTGGCAGGAGATCCTACGAGAAACTTATGGAACAGAGGACCGCTCTCATCGTTGTTCAGCGCAACTTGAGGAAGTACATGCGTCTGCGCAACTGGGGTTGGTTCCGCATGTGGCAGAGGGTGAAGCCTTTGCTCAACGTTACTCGCGTAGAGGATGAAATCCGAGCCCTCGAGGAGAAGGCAGCCAAGGCTCAAGAAAATTATGAACGCGAAGCCAAACTTCGCAAGGAACTTGAAGCAGCCAACGTAGCCTTGTTGGAAGAGAAGAACAACCTCTTGGTCACCCTTGAATCTACCAAGGGCAACGTTTCTGATTTCCTGGATAAGCAAGCTAAACTTCAGGCCCAGAAGACCGATTTGGAGGCGCAGCTCAAGGTTAACAGATTTTTTATTTTATTTTACACACTTTATACATGCACATAACACGCAAATTATATCAAATGAATTCTGAAACATCTTACCTTATTTCTTATGTCGCATGAAAGATTAATGAATCAGATATGCATATACATGGATTCAAGGTAAAAAAAAAAAAAAAATGTAGTATGAAATAACGCGTTCTTTACTCATCTCACTCCCACAGGAAGTAACGGACCGCTTACAGAGGGAAGAGGAATCTCGAAATCAGCTCTTCCAGGGCAAAAAGAAAACCGACCAAGAAATTGGCGGTTTGAAGAAGGATGTGGAAGATCTTGAACTCGCTGTTCAAAAGGCTGAACAAGACAAATCTACCAAGGACCACCAGATCCGCAACCTGAACGACGAAATCGCCCACCAGGATGAGCTAATCAACAAAATCAACAAGGAAAAGAAACATCTCCAGGAATGTAACCAAAAGACTGCCGAGGATCTGCAGAACGTCGAGGACAAGTGCAATCACCTAAACAAAGTTAAAGCAAAGCTTGAGCAGACACTTGATGAGCTCGAGGACTCTCTTGAGAGAGAGAAGAAACTTCGGGGAGAGGTTGAAAAGTCCAAGAGGAAGGTTGAGGGCGATTTGAAACTGACTCAGGAAGCCGTTGCTGATCTCGAACGCAACCAGAAAGAACTGGAACAAACTGTTCAGCGAAAGGACAAAGAAATCTCGTCAATTTCCTCAAAGCTAGAGGAGGAGCAAGGTTTGGTTGGAAAGAGCCAGCGCCAGGTCAAGGAACTCCAAGCTCGCATCGAAGAGCTCGAGGAAGAAATTGAACACGAGCGTCAATCGCGCTCGAAGTCCGAGAAATCGAAAACGCTGCTTGCACGCGAACTGGAAGAGCTCGGCGAGCGGCTGGACGAGGCCGGAGGCGCCACCGCCGCCCAGATCGAACTCAACAAGAAGCGAGAATCTGAACTGGTGAAACTGCGCCGTGAACTAGAAGAGGTGAACATTCAGAATGAGGCCGCAGTCGCTGGGCTGCGAAAGAAGCATAATGATGCCGTTGCCGAAATGTCGGATCAGATCGATCACCTGAATAAAATGAAGGCTAGGTAAGCATAAGCACATTTGGAAGCGTTAGAATATACACTTTTCAACCAGAATGCATGCGATGGAAATAACTGTTCACCGTAAAAGATAATTTTTTAAAGATGTGATATTACATCTTCCAGGGCTGAATCTGATAAGGAGGCTCTGAAACGAGAGGCTGATGACGCCAAGGCTGCCATGGACGCTCTCTCTCGCGACAAAGTAAGTCCCAATATCTTCAAGTCATACACACACACACACACACAAACACACACACACACACACACACACACACACACACACACACACACACACACACACACACACACACAAACACACACACACACTCACACACACCCACACCCACACCCACATACATACATACACACACGCACGCCCCCACATACACACACACACACACATACACACATACACACACAAACGCACACACACACACACACACACACACACACATATATATATATGTGTGTGTGTAATCTTTTATCATATAGTTATCATCATCATTATTATTAATATTAATATTATTAATATTATTTTCATTATCATCATTATTATTATCATTATCATTATTTTATTATTGTTATCGTCATTATTGTTATTATCACTGTTATTGTTGTTATTATCATTATTATTTTATTATTATCATTATTTTTATGTTTATTATTATTATTATTGTTGTTGTTGTTGTTGCTGTTTACTATTAGTACTATAACTAATACTATTATTATTATTATTATTATTATTATTATTATTATTATTATTATTATCATTATCATTATTATTATTATTATTATTATTATTATTATTTTTATCACTATTATCATTATTGTTATTTTTATCATTATTATCATCATTACTACTCTTTTTGTTATTATTTTCATTATTTTTTATTACAAATGTTATGCTTATCATTATTAATATTATAATTATTATTGTTAGTATTGTTATTATCAATATCATCATTACTATTGTTATTATCATCATTATTATTCTATAATAATAATAGTAATGACAATATCATCCTTATTGCACACACACACACACACACACACACACACACACACACACACACACAATGCATACATACATGGATATACATACAGATAATCCTATAACTTTAACACATAATAAATCTACCATGAAACCCAATACTAAAAACCCCTTCAAAGTACATAAACATACAATCATATTTCTAAACTTTCTGTCGGGCCGAGCGTAACTGCACCTCGCTCTCTCTCTTTCAGGCCGCAGCTGAAAAGAGCATCAAGCAACTTCAGCATGAACTGAATGACTCGCACTCAAAGCTGGACGAGGCCAACCGCACGCTCAATGACCTGGATGCCTCGAAGAAGAAACTGGTGGTTGAGAACGGTGACCTCCTCCGCCAAGTTGAAGAGGCCGAGGGCCTCATCAATCAGCTCAACAAGATCAAGATATCGCTGTCAAACCAACTCGAAGATACAAGAAGGCTTGCCGACGAAGAGTGCAGGGTAAGGTCTTGTTTATTTTTAATCCTGTCTGTAATAAGGCGAATTATCTTTTATGAACATCTGCGTTTGTATGTACTTATATGTTCACTTCATATTTTCTCAGGAACGAGCAACGCTACTTGGAAAGTTCCGCAATCTGGAACATGACATCGACGGCCTCCGAGAGCAGTTGGAGGAGGAGAGTGAAGGCAAGGCTGACCTCCAGCGCCAGCTCTCCAAGTCCAGCGCCGAGGCCCAGATGTGGCGTGCGAAGTATGAGCAGGAGGGAGTGGCTCGCGTCGAGGAGCTCGAGGCGGCTCGCATGAAGCTTGCAGCTCGCCTCGAAGAGGCCGAGACTCAGATTGAACAGCTGAATGTCAAGAACATGAGTCTGGAGAAGGCTAAGCAGCGGATATCCGCAGAACTTGATGACATGCAGGTCCAGCTTGAGAAGGCACAGAACCTCGCAAACGCAGCCGAAAAGAAGCAGAAGAACTTCGAGAGGATCATCTCTGAGTGGAAAATGAAAGTTGATGATCTTTCTGCAGAACTTGAAAGTTCCCAGAAGGAGTGTCGCAATTACTCTACTGAGCTCTTCCGCGTGAAGGCCTCCTATGAGGAGAACCTTGAGCAGCTCGACTCTGTTCGGCGAGAAAACAAGAATCTCGCGGATGAAATCAAGGACCTGATGGACCAGATCGGCGAGGGCGGGCGATCCCTCCACGAGCTCCAGAAGAATGCCAAGCGTCTTGAAATCGAAAAGGAGGAACTTCAAGCCGCACTCGAGGAGGCCGAGGCTGCCCTGGAACAAGAGGAAAACAAGGTTCTTCGTGCACAGCTTGAACTTAGCCAGGTTAGGCAGGAGATCGACAGACGCATTCAAGAGAAGGAAGAAGAATTCGAAAACACACGGTAAGTTGGTACTTATTAGGTGTCTAATTTCTTTCTTTTAAAGTCATAATAGACATAAGATGAATACAGAATTACATATTAATTTCGTCCCTAACAGGAAATGCCACCAGCGTGCTATTGACTCTATGCAAGCATCTCTTGAAGCTGAGGCCAAGGGCAAAGCTGAAGCTCTTCGACTGAAGAAGAAACTGGAGTCTGATATCAACGAGCTTGAAATTGCCCTCGACCACTCCAACAAGGCCAATGCTGATCTGCAGAAACATATCAAGAAGGTTCAGACGGAAATGCGCGACGTGCAGACCCGGCTGGAAGAGGAGCAGCGCGTGTCCTCTGAGTACCGCGACCAATGCTGCATTGCTGAGCGCAGGGCCGGCGCCCTCGCCGGAGAGCTGGAGGAGTCGAGGACGCTCCTGGAGCAGTCTGACCGCGGGCGTCGCCAGGCTGAGGCTGAACTCGCTGAGTCCCAAGCTCAAGTGAGCGACCTCAATGCTCAGAACAGCTCCCTGGTTCTTTCAAAGAGGAAACTGGAAGGAGAAATGCAAACCTTGCAGGCAAGTGCCACCTGTATCTGCATTTATTGATGTACAAGTGTCAATATACGTACTTATCACTATATGTGCGCTTACTCTTTCTCTCGCTCTCTCTCTCCCCCTCTCTCTCTCTCTCTCTCTCTCTGTATATATATATATATATATATATATATTTATATATATATATATATATATACATATTGAATATATGTACACACACACACACACACACACACACACACACACACACACACACACACACACGCGCGCGCGCGTGCACACACACACACACACACACACACACACACACACACACGTGAACACACACACACACACACAAACACACACATACATAAATACACACACACACACACACACACACATACACACACACACACACACATATATATGTATGCATATGTGTATAATATATATACATATACATATACATACACACACACACACACACACATATGTGCGTGTATGTGTGTCTGTGACTGGCAATTAGATGTATACATTACTATGTACTATGGATAGGAATGTGAAAAGATGGATATAAGAAAGAACTGTATAATTAATCTACCTTTCTCAATAGGCTGATCTTGACGAAATGCTGAACGAGGCCAGGAACTCGGAGGAGAAGGCCAAGAAGGCCATGGTTGACGCCGCTCGCCTGGCCGACGAGCTCCGCGCCGAACAAGAACACGCCCAGAACCAGGAGAAGATGCGCAAGGCCCTGGAGGTTTCCGTGAAAGACCTGGAGATCCGCCTCGAAGAATGCGAAACCAACGCCATAAAGACCGGCAAGAAGGCCGTCGCCAAGCTGGAGAGCAGAGTCCGCGAGTTGGAGACTCAGCTGGACGACGAGAGTCGCCGCCACGCTGACGCCCAGAAGAACCTGAGGAAGTGCGAGAGGCGCATCAAGGAGCTCAGCTTCCAGTCTGAAGAGGACAAGAAGAACCACGAGAGGATGCAGGACCTGGTCGACAAG
>NC_061854.1:25808676-25811176 GCF_019202785.1 Penaeus chinensis
TATATGTATATATATGTATATATATGTATATATATGTATATATATGTATATATATGTATATATATGTATATATATGTATATATATGTATATATATGTATATATATGTATATATATGTATATATATGTATATATATGTATATATATGTATATATATGTATATATATGTATATATATGTATATATATGTATATATATGTATATATATGTATATATATGTATATATATGTATATATATGTATATATATGTATATATATGTATATATATGTATATATATGTATATATATGTATATATATGTATATATATGTATATATATGTATATATATGTATATATATGTATATATATGTATATATATGTATATATATGTATATATATGTATATATATGTATATATATGTATATATATGTATATATATGTATATATATGTATATATATGTATATATATGTATATATATGTATATATATGTATATATATGTATATATATGTATATATATGTATATATATGTATATATATGTATATATATGTATATATATGTATATATATGTATATATATGTATATATATGTATATATATGTATATATATGTATATATATGTATATATATGTATATATATGTATATATATGTATATATATGTATATATATGTATATATATGTATATATATGTATATATATGTATATATATGTATATATATGTGGGAGCTTGGGTAATGAAGATTACTTTTTCTAAATTATAACATTTTCTTAATTCAACCTTTAAACATTGTCGCCAGAAGGGTGTGTTATATTTTCCTAGCATTAGAACGTTAGAGTTAAATACGTTATATCAAGCTCAGTTTCTTTGAATATCAATTTTCTTGCCTGATTTCAGCTATATGTTTCCTGAGTAACGACATCTACGACTACCATTATGTGTCCCAGGGGAAGGTCACAGTTCAGTCTATTGACGACAGAGAAGACATGCAGTTTACTCACGTGAGATTTTATTACGTTGTTGTAATACATGTCCATTGTAATATTCTGTCAACCGGTATGCATCTGCACACACACACACACACATGGCCATACTTTTAGGCCTATAACAACACACACAAACACACTCATATGTGTATATATGTGTGTATGTGTGTGTGTGTGTGTGTGTGTGTGTGTGTGTGTGTGTGTGTGTGTGTGTGTGTGTGTGTGTGTACAAAAAAATATGCACACCGTAAATTAATGAATGATAGTTTAAGTGCCCAAAGCCGTGGTTACATTGGCACCTATTTGCAACCACTGCATCATCAAAACGGTACCTCGTGAGAGCTACCTAAATAGACAGAAGGCTAGAACGAAACAACATTAAGAGACATACATACACTGTACTGGCAAGGCACTCCCTGACCGTTGAAATTATGTACACATATGAGACGTCCTGGTGCAATTCGATGATAGGCAGCATGCTAACAATGACTCCAGAAAAGGCCAACAAACCTCAATCAAATATAGATTATTTTGATAGTGCTTGTATGCCTAGCCATGGTAACTTACTGTTAAAAGAAAAGAAAAAAAAAAGCCAAAGATCTATGGCTCTACTTACCTAATAAGTTGTTCTTTGGCAGAACGCAAAGCCTGTCGTCTGCGGTGATCGTTTGATGCATTCCTTTTAAAGTTGGCTCCTATTCATGTTATGGTTTTATTACTCTAGACTTATGTTCACAAGAATTACTGTTAATTCACTGAGTAAGCATAAGCTATTTATATACTCCTTGATGTATCAATATAAACCAATAGCTAATTATGCACTAATTTCAAAACATTTGTTAAAAAATATCACTATTATTTTGAATTGTTGGGAGAATACCGTAGAGAACATTAAGATGGTCATTTGTTTACTTGGTCCTGTTATTATTGTACAAGAAATGTGCATTGCCAACTTATTTTTTACCTGTCTGGAGAGTTTAATAAAATGACAAAAAGCCTCAGTCAAATCTCTTGGATTCAAACTGATTTTTTTTTTTTTTTTGGGGGGGGGGGGCAATTTCAATTTTGAAACGCCCATGGAAATTTTAAGAATATGGTGTATGTAACGGAGACTCGTATCCGACTTCAAGTTTTTTTTTTGGCCATGTTGCGAACTGACTACAATATTGTGTAAAAAAATAATTTTCATGGGACTAAAGCGAGGATTAAAATTATTCTTCATACAGTAGATACTTCAGTAATTTAAAATTAATTTATTTATATACATTTGATATAACATCCAGACATAAATTTTTGTCTCGAATCGTTGCTGAATTTTACTAGCGGCAACTTTTGATTTCCCATAATTTGGGAAATATGGAAATAACGAGGAGCGGGAGCTGACATTGCAGGATTTTGGTTGCGGCAATCACAGGTCGCGAATTCCGCCACGGTTGCAAATATTGTGGGCCAGTGTGGAATGGCTTTACTCTGTCACATTACATCATAAATGGTAGCTTGTATGTGTATATATTCATGTCGATTGTACTCATATGTATGC
>NC_061854.1:25826176-25831176 GCF_019202785.1 Penaeus chinensis
TACATACATAGATACACACTGAATATATACACGCATACATAAGTATACGTATATATTTATATATATCTAATACATATGTGTATATGTATATATACATACATATTTATATTATGCGTATATACATACATATTTATATTATGCGTGTATATATTCACATATGTATGTACATATATACACACATATACATAAGTATACATATGTATATATTTGCATTTAATATATATATATATATTTCCATCATATATACCTATGTATGTATACTTATGTACACACACACACACACGCACACACACACACTCACACACACACACAGACACACACACACATATATATACACACAAATATACATATTATGTGTGTATGTGTGTGCGCGTGTGTGTGTTTCTGTGTCTGGACACACACACACATACACAAACACTCAAACACACACACACACATAAACACACACACATACATACATACACACACACACACACACACACACACACACACACACACACATATATTTTTTTTATGTATATGTATATATATACACATATGTGTATATACATACCAATATGCATATATGTATATATATGTATATATACATATTTGTATACTCTACATATACACATGCATTATTATAAATATGTATATATACATTTATGTCTATACTTTTGTATATGCATACACAGATACTATATATATATATATATATATATATATATACCTACGTATATATGTATATATTTGTATATACATGTATGCGAATACATACACACTTATATAAGTATGTATATATATATATATGTGTGCTTTTATATGTATGTGTATATATTAGTATGTATACTTATGTATATGTATACACACATAATATATATATATACATAAACAAATATATACATATATATGTATATATATACATATATATGGTATATACGTATATATATATTATATATATACACACATACGTTTACGTATATATGTATATATATATATATGGATGGATATGCATTCCTATATATATATACACATATATGTATACTTATATATATATATGTGTATATATACATAGATATACACTGTATACATACATACATACATAAGTATACATATATATGTATACATATCTAATACAAATATGTATATGTATATATACATATATAATTATATTATGCGTATATATACATATATACACACTTTTACATAGGTATACATATGTATATATATGCATTTATACATATATATATTTACACCATATATACATATATGTGTATACTTATGTACACACACACACACAGGTATGTATATATACTATATATATGTATATATACACATACATAAGTATACATATGGATATATACAGTTATATCTATACTTATGCATATGGATGCATATATATGATTGATATATACACATACATATATATGTATTTGTATATACATATATGCGTATACACACACACACTTATATATGTACATGTGTGTGTGTGCGCGCGTATATGTATGTGTATATATTAATATGCATACTTATGTATATGTATACACACATAATATATACATAAATGTACAGATATAAATATGTATATGTATATATATGGTATATATACATATATAAATATATATATATGTATATATATGTATATATATATATATATATATATATATATATATATATATATATGGTATGTACACACACACACACACACACACACACACACACACACACACATATATATATATATATATATATATATATATGGTATATATACATATATAAATATATATATGTATATATATATGTATATATATATATGGTATGTACACACACACACATACACACACACACACACACACACACACATATATATATATATATATATATATATATATATATATATACACACTTGCATATGCATTAAAAAATATATATATGTATGTGTGTACAGTGTACAGTTGCCTTGTACATTCGTTTGCGGTGGGCACTGGATGCGGTACCTCTGTTTTTTACATCTTCGTGCTACGTCCGGCTTGAATGGACTGGAGTAAATATATATATATATATATATATATATAAATATATATATATATATATATATATATATATATATATATATATATATATATATGTGTGTGTGTATGTGTGTGTGTGTGTGTGTGTGTATGGACAAAAATGGCTTAATATATATTGCTGGGCAGTAGGTTTTGTGAGTAACTGGGGAGGGTGTGAGCCTGTGTTCGAGGTTAACAGGGTATAGCCAGGTGTATGGGATGCCAGTAAACCTCGTTTGCATCATGAAATGAGAAGCGAATGGGTAGCGTGTAAAGTTAAGAAATAAAGATTATGTTAATAATGCTTTAACACACTGGGCATACTTTAATACACACGTTCCTCTTACAATCTCACACACAGCAAAATAATATTCAACTAGTGTTCAATGGTTGCTATGTTTATAATATTGGGCAATCCTTTTCTTTTCTTCGAATATATACCTCTTGAAAGTCTCGGAGATGCTTAATGCTCCACTTCTCCAATTTGTTAACCAAATATTTAGTATATGACAATAAATTACATTTCTGGGTATAAATTTTCACGTTCGTGTTTCACTGCTTAACTGGACTGAAATAGTTTCAATCTAAAATAAAAGACAACAATCTGACGCACACACACACACGTACACACATAAAAACACACAGAGATGGTTTGTGTGGGTTAGGTCAGGACATGGTTTATTGTTTGACGTATAAGTTTACAAAGAATATTCTTTGAAGTGTCAATTTCAAGTCTTTTTTATTATTTAGTGAGATAAATAGCTTACACAACACGATATTTCTGAACAAAATATTCTTTGAATAGTATGTAACGAAAACAACATATCACAAATGTATTTTTTCTTAATATTGTTTATATTACGGCATGTGTGTTCGATACTTTCAACGGCCTTCTCTTTCAGCACTGGCGGGCATTCTCTCTTCAGAATTCAAGGAACTAACTTGCTTATAACTCTCGCCTTTTCTGTGCCTTTTTGTGAGTATGAAGCTTCTTTTTAAAATTTTGTAATATCATTTTACATCGTCATGGATATCACACTCGTCATCTTTACTATATATCATTGTTATTATTTTGATTGTTATTATTATCCTGATGATCTTTATGTAGACGAATTTCCGTGGAAATTCCATGGAAAAAAAAAAGATAAAAGGTATTCCTCCCTCCCTCTTTCACCCTCTCTCTTCATCTTTACCTTTCCATTTTCCACTCCACCACTCCTTCTCACTCCCAGTTCCTCAACAGATTCACTCGTCCCTTCACAATGATATTGAAAATATTAATTGTAGCGGGGCGGAGACCAAGTAGATTTCTATGTCTGGTTGAGTTCGGGCTCGACCGAGAATATGAATAAAACTATTCAGGAAAAGATCGTCTGCAGTGAACAGATGTAAGGTTCCAGGCCTACGTCACGCTGCCACCACCCGATTAGTAGGTTCGGGAACCGTGTGTGTTGTGTATGGGGGTGTGAATGTTGTATGAGAAGGGGTGGAAGGAAAATACAGAATATGTGTGCTGAATGTTGGATGTGTAAGTGTGTAAATGTGAAAAGGGAGATAGCGTAGGCTGAGCGTCTGCGTGGACGTGTATGGAAGAAAAATGCAAGATCATAGAATTCTTCCTCTTCCTTTCGGGCTGAGCATCCACCTGCTGGCAGTGGGAACCCAGGTGTAGCAAAGTTATAATCTATTCTAGGATATCAGCTTAATATACTCTGATTTGTCTAGCCTTTTTACAGCCTTTTAGGGTTGCGAGATAGAGTAACCAGCAATGTGCTGTTTAGGAGACCCAAGCCCAAGATCTTTAAGCATTCAGCTTTAGTCAGAACCAGAACTTTACACCGATGTCATTTGTTTTCCTGACTGGGACTGAGTGAAAGTTCTATGACGGTATGATATTTATTGAACAGGTTACACTCTTTAGGGAGGTCTACAAAATTCAGTCATGAGAAATTGATAGTTGCGTACATCACCAATTTAATCACAGCGGGGGTGATGCACGTGGAAATCAACACCAGATGTAAAAAAAAAATAACTCAAACATTTACCCCTAAGTTGGCGTCCCAACTCCGTAAGTATTTTTAAGCAGAGTATTAGCACGAAAAGAAATACACTAACCCTAATTTAAAGAAGTTAATCTCCAACCCAGAATGGAGATTAACATAAAAAGAATAGTGCTGAGGAACTCTGAATAAAAACACTTGTGTAACGAAAGGAAAACGTGGTGTAAGAGACAATTTAGCGTCGGAAGCCAAATAAAAAAATAAAACACCACAAGGGCATAGATCACGAAGACTGCCTGAACACCCACAAGGTCAGGCAGGAATCGACCAAGGCAAAGTAAAACAAATAAACAAAACGGCAAAGACAAGCTAAAACGGCCCGAAAAATACGGGCGAGAATGTGGAAGATCTTTCTCCCAGGAGGTACGGATCCTCAAGCTGAGGAAAAGGAAAAAGAAACCAAGAAACAACCAATCATAAAAACAACAACAAAAAACTAAGTAATAACTCAGCTTAAATTAGGAAATGGCACACTGGAGGTACGGATCCTCAAGCAGTGTCCCTTCTATGTGAGTGGTCCTTTTATGATCTGATCCTTTGTGAAATCAAAGTGCTGCTTTGGGTTTTCGTGGAAGAGAGTGCACCCTGCAAATAGTAAAGCAGCATGATACACGCCAAAGTCCAACAAAGACCAGGTGTCTTCCACACACAACCATAAGAATACTTAGCTTGCAAGACACGGATTCGTCAACCCTGGCGCGAAGCGAGGTAAATCCCAAGCGAGGTAATTCCAAACGAAGTAAATCCAAAGCGAGCACAATACCGAGAGCGGAACCACTATTCCCCATAGAAGTCAGGACCGAACTGTCTTCCCCATAAGCATGGCGCGAAAAGAAAAAGATAGGCAAAGCTTCGGAAGACCAACCCGATAGTTCGGTAGTCCAAACAACCCAAAGGACCCGAACTAACA
>NC_061854.1:25836176-25838676 GCF_019202785.1 Penaeus chinensis
GATGCGTTGTATTTGCCTGAAAGAGCACTACACGCTATCCTTCTTGATACTAACATTTTGGGATTTACAACTTGGGGAATTGACACTTGATGGATAGTGCTATTATAACCTTGAAACACAAAGTGTTACATGCAGATATAGCAGAGTTCCATGTACAATTAAGATGGATTCTTTTTCACGAAAAGACTACTAATAACTAAATGACGTCCCCTCAGGCACCTTCAAAAATACCTTCACTGAATTATAGATGGTGACAGCAATGAGGGTAATTGTACATATTCAGATTGTGTTGCCAAACCTGTTTAAAACAAAGCTCTTCAATACTTAATTGTTTGTAATACAGTCCACTTTTTCAGACCAGGATTCACGGAAATCACTGACTGGTTGTTCTTTTTGACAAAACACAATGCTCTATGTTAGCGTCTACAAGTGAGGCAGAAGCGACCAGTGTATTTATTTAACGTCCTCACTGTCAAATCGTGTCATTGATGTATGTCAACATGTAAAACAGGTATAGAAAATACAGTTTTCTGTGATTGCCATCATCTTTGGCTCCATATCAGGAAACTCAACATTACCAGCATCTCCTAAGTGAAAACACACACACACACACACACACACACACACACACACACACACACACACACACACACACACACACACACACACACACTGTTTTCAACTAAAGGAAGAATGAGCCTTCCGGCAAACCTTTCTATGCAAGTCATTAGAGAAAAAACAAGGATGAAATGTCGCCTCCCGTCTCCCTCTACTGTACGTGTTAAGAATAGGTTATCAAACTTTAATACAGTCTCACTTTCGGGATTGGAAGCTAGCAGTTGGCGAGAGTTCGATCTGAAAAAACACGGCTCAATGGGTGACTGCATTGCTGAGCAAAAAGGAGGAAAAATGTTCTTTGATAAGTAATCAATTCTTATTGAGGGAGAGTGAGGAGCATTCTGTTATTTATTACTAACATAACTACTTCTACGTCTGCAACTACCATTTACAGTGGGCGTATCAATACTTTCAATAATACCCTTGGTATCGAAAGTATCGAGTATTCTGAGTATTTTATATAAATGATGACATTTGAGTGATATATTTTGTTTCCTCACACTTTCTCCAGGTAATGTTAGTCACTTTATAAGTCTGACTTCACATTTCAGTAATATAACATCTCTTGAGGGTCTGCTGAATGGTTTCCCACCTTGAGAGAGGGAAATTATCTTAAAAGCGACCTTGAGTGTGGAGGATCACCACGAAGAGGCTTCCTCTGGGAATTTTAAATAAACTGAATAAAAGTCTCACTTTTATTCAGTTTATCCTAGTAACTGATTCGAAGAACTGACTGACAACATGGCACACTCGCTAAAAATGATCTTTACACTTTCTAACTTAACATGAAACGATGACGAAAACGGTGGGAAAATGAGCTGTGAGCTCGACCTGATATTGGTATCCTTGTTCACATAATATGTATGATCCAAGTAACTTAAGTCCTAAATAGATTTAATGGCAATGACGATATTGCCTGACAATTCAAGCAAACTGAAGAGGAAATATTAAAGTTTTTGAAATGTCTAATACTTCGAATACTTTGTGTTCTCGCCACCAGCTCAGCGAACACGGGAAAGTCTACACGGCATGATGCCACTAATGCCCCGATTAGCTGGTGTCCATCTGCAATCGCTTCCATGCCGGAATTGCTTTAGCAACAACAGCATGGCGATTGCGTGTATGATCATGGGGGAAGTCTCTGCCCATGGCTACCCAGATAGGACGATTTGGATGGATGTAGCACAACGTAATCTCATAGAAAACCTGAGTTTTGTGTCGGTTTCCGACAGTCTAAGTGCTACAACCAGATGTTGCCAACAGAACAGAAGGGGTTCCAGCAATTATGGTCTGTCGAATTAGTATAATGAAAATAAATAACTAAGAATAAAACGACTCGCTAACTACCGACCACGCCCCCTTCTCACACCCAATCAGCTGTGAGGGGTGTAGCAACTGTGCATCGAATGGATTCCATTAGCTCATAGTATTCATTCACTTAAATGCAAGCTTCCTACTTGATTTTCATATAGCACATTGATATATGGATTTGAATGACATTTATCGAATCTTCGGTTCTGCATCTAGGGCGCCCACCTCTGGCCTTGTCTCTGATCCACAGGGTTTGGTTTGGTTCAAAATCCCTAATCTTGATATTTCGTTTTTTTTATGACCCCTCAGAGTAAAAGGCAATTATGAAGCTATGAATGGTCTGTGAAGTTTCCATTGCTAATATTGCCATGATATGAGGCTTTAGTCATATTAACTCCGAAATACGATCCGAACACATTATGAAGCTTCATCTGCTCCAGGCTTTGAAAAAGTACCAATCTTTCCAGATCAACTCCTAGCGATCGTTTGGTTTTATTTTTTCCCGAGTAAAGATTTTTTTTAACGACTGCACCTATATTACCGCGAGGTGATAAAACAGGTGTGTCCAGAA
>NC_061854.1:25856176-25863676 GCF_019202785.1 Penaeus chinensis
AAAGATAACTTGTCATAAAATGTATAATATCGTAGTCGTAATGATGGTGGCCTACTGGTAATAACAACAGTTATAATAACCGTGCACCATTATAATAATGATAACATTGATAACCATCACGACAAGGTTTGTGATGATAATGTGATTTTATTGATCATGATATTGAGGACAGTAACAGTTGTGTTCATAATAATTAAGAAAATAATAACAATAAAAACAACAACAATGATAATATTGATAGTAATGACAACAAAAATAACAATAATGCTGAAATAATAACAATAACAATAATGATAATAGTAATAGTAGTATGACAACAATAGCAATAGTAATAGTCATAATAATAAGTATGAAAATAATAATAAAAGTAATGACAACAATATCAACCATACTGATAACAATGATACCATCAACAATAATAGTACAGAAAACTGACAACAGCAGCAATAATGAAAGCAGTAGTGGCTATTGTTGTTGAAATATTTTTTTTTATTGAATTTTTCTCTTCCTTTGACCAGGCGCTTGCTGAGAAGGCCAACAAGGTAATCCAGCAGCAGATCAACGACGTGACTGCCAGGCTGGATGAAGCGACTCGTACTCTCAATGACTTCGATGCCCAGAAGAAGAAACTTGCTGTGGAGAACGGTGATCTCCTTCGGCAGTTGGAAGAGGCAGACAATCAGATCAATCAACTGAATAATCTCAAAACTTCTCTTACAACTCAGCTGGATGACATTAAAAAGATAGTAGAAGATGAATCTAAGGTAGGAGGTTAGAATTATACATCAATAAGAATAAATAAATAAATAAATAAATGTATACATATACACACACATATATAAATGTACATATACATAAACATATAATACATACACACATACATTATATATATATATATATCAATATATCTATATATACATATATATATATATATATATATATATATATATATATATATATAAGTACACACACATATATATTCATATGTATATATTATATACATATATATGTACACACACACACACACACACACACACACACACACACACACACACACACATGTGTGTATATATATATATATATATATATATATATATATATGTATGTATATATATATATAAACACACACACACACGCACACACCCATGTGTGTGTATATATATATATATATATATATATGTATATATATATATATATATGTAAACACACACACACACATGTATATACTATATATATGTGTATATATATATATATGTAAACACACACACACACATGTATATATATATATATATATATATATATATATATATATATATATAAACACACACACACACACATGTGTATATATATATAAACACATACACACACACACATGTATATATATAAACACACACACACACAAACACGCATATACATGTGTGTGTGTAAATAAAAACACATATCCTGAAGCACGAAATCCTAAATAAACATCATGATACTAATTCACTCACACAGGATCGTAGTGTTCTTCTTGGCAAGTTCCGCAACTTGGAGCATGATCTGGATGGTCTTCGTGAGCAGCTTGATGAAGAGACTGAAGCCAAGGCTGATGCCAACCGCCAGCTGTCCAAGGCCAATGCTGAAGCTCACATGTGGCGCTCAAAATATGAAACAGAAGGCATTGCCCGTGCTGAAGAGATTGAAGCCGCCCGTCTGAAGCTTGCCGCTCGTCTCGAGGAAGCTGAGGTGCAAATTGAACAACTCAATGTCAAGAATATGCAGCTGGAGAAGGCCAAGGGACGCATCATTTCCGAAATCGATGAGATGCAGCTTCAGGTGGACCGTGCTCAGGGTCTGGCTAATGCTGCTGAAAAGAGGCAAAAAACCTTTGACAGAGTTGTTAATGAATGGAAGATCAAGGTTGACCAACTGGCCACCGAGCTTGATGCTTCCCAGAAGGAATGTCGTCAGTATTCCACTGAGCACTTCCGCATCAAGGCTATGTATGAGGAAAACCTGGAACATCTAGATACTGTTCGCCGCGAAAACAAGGGTCTTGCTGAGGAGATCAAGGACTTGATGGAGCAGATCAGCGAGGGTGGCCGTTCTCTTCATGAGATTGAAAAGAACGCCAAGCGTTTCGAGATCGAGAAGGAGGAGCTCCAGGCTGCTCTTGAGGAGGCCGAAGCTGCCCTTGAACAGGAAGAGAACAAGGTTCTTCGTGGTCAGTTGGAGCTGAGCCAAGTCAGGCAGGAGATTGATAAGCGTATTCAGGAGAAGGAAGAAGAGTTTGATGCCACTCGGTGAGTATCAGTGTTGTTTTGGAAATATTGCTTACTTACTTTCAGATATATATATATGACTTTTCTATTTCTATGCTACACACACATACGCACTTATAAATGTGTGTATATGTGAATGTATGTATCTATATATAACCGTCATATACATTTTGTATATGCATTTTATAAATCTAGGTTTGTAACATCATCTATTTCTGAACAGTAAATGTCACCAGCGTGCAATTGAGTCCATGCAAGCTTCACTTGAAGCTGAAGCCAAGAGCAAGGCTGAAGCTCTTCGCATGACGAAGAAGCTTGAATCGGATATTAGTGAACTGGAAATTGCTCTTGATTTGGCTAACAAAGCCAATGGCGATATTCAGAAGCAAATAAAGAGAGCCCAGATTGATGTGCGAGACATGCAAATCAAAATGGAGGAAGAGCAGCGTCTCGCTTCTGAGTATCGTGAGCAGTGCAGCGCCTCAGAGCGTAAAGCAAATGCCGTCAACAGTGAATTAGAAGAATCACGTACGCTTTTGGAACAATCAGACCGCGGCCGACGCCAGGCCGAGGCTGACCTTGCTGATGCCTCTGAAACCATGAGTCTCCTTACAGCCCAGCATGGATCTCTCTCCATGGCGAAGAGGAAGCTGGAAGGAGAACTGCAAACCCAACATGTAAGCTAAAAATTATTTCAAGTTGAAATACCGTGTTGGTGCATTTATGTATTAAAGCATGTGTTAATTAAACTTTTGTATTTGTTACAGGCGGAACTCAATGATATGTTGAATGAGGCCAAACACTCCGAGGAAAAGGCCAAGAAGGCCATGGTTGATGCTGCTCGTCTGGCTGACGAACTCCGTGCTGAGCAAGAACATGCTCAAACCCAGGAGAAGATGCGTAAGGGCCTGGAGTTATCTGTTAAGGAACTTCAGACTCGCCTTGAAGAGCTCGAGGCAACCGCTCATAAGACGGGCAGAAAAGCTATCACTAAACTGGAATCTCGCATCCGCGACCTGGAGACTCAGCTGGATGACGAGGCTCGCCGTCACGCCGACGCCCAGAAGAACCTGAGGAAGTGCGAGAGGCGCATCAAGGAACTCAGCTTCCAGTCTGAAGAGGACAAGAAGAACCACGAGAGGATGCAGGACCTGGTCGACAAGCTCCAGCAGAAGATCAAGACCTACAAGCGCCAGATCGAGGAGGCCGAGGAGATCGCCGCCCTCAACCTGGCCAAGTTCCGCAAGGCTCAGCAGGAGCTGGAGACAGTTGAGAGGCACTGAGTGTTTTGCGCTTTCTAAACACCTACACTTGAAGGCTGTTTATAGTAAACATTCAGATAGTGTGCATAAACACATTGAAGGCCTGTAACTGTAGGATGTATAGCACTCAGAAAGACATAAAAATATAAAACATAACAATTTGTTTCTGGTACCTGTTATATTTCTAATATATCTGTCACACACACACACACACGCACACGCACACATACACATACACATACACATACACATACACACACACACACACACACACACACACACACACACACACACACACACACACACACACACACACACACACACACATATGCATGCATACAAATATATATATATATATATATATATATATAAATACATATATATGGCTATACAAATGTATATATATATATATATATATACACATATACATATATACTCTGTGTATATACGGTATATATATATATATATATATATATATATATATATATATATATATATATATATACTGCATATATATATACACACAATACTGTATATATATATATATATATATATATATATATATATATATATATATATATATATATGCCTATATTTATACACACACACACACATTTGAATATATATATATATATATATATATATATATATAGAGAGAGAGAGAGAGAGAGAGAGAGCAATGAGTGAGAGCGGTGTCGTGGTTAGGTTAGTTATAATAAGTGTTAAAAATTACAAGTGAGAAGTTATATGTGATAGTGCTACATAAGAAAGATTCGAGAATATATAGAACTTATAGTCCAACTAAAATAGAAACAATAATTCATTTAAACATCTCATAAGTCTATAAAATTCATCATTGGATTATGCATACCATTTTAAACTAAACGGAATGCCTGAAAGTGTCAACTAGGAATACTAAGTTCCATTACCGTGCTCAATAAGTTTATAAGGTCCCAATGCCACAATGTATAGAATCAGCGAGTAGACAGAGTGCCGCAGTAGATAGAATCAGCAGTAAAAAAAGATAATAATCACCAGCACCTACCAGAAAAGAATACCTATTAGGAAATAACAGATATCACATGTCCCCATACCTACAGGACGCCGAGTAACAATGCCAAATCGCACGGGGATTATAGTTTTCCCTCACGTAGATTCGCCAAGGAACATCCAAACCGCCAGTATGTACAATACATCACAAAATCAGGTAGGTTTAAATGTGGTTACCATAAAGCGACATGTATAATCAGCCACTCGAAAGAAAATCTGCCAGATAAACTATGCATTAACTAAGCTTTCAATGGCACCTCAAACGCTGACCCCGCGCGGTCGCAGTCGGGCACATGCCAGTTGGCATAGCAACCGCTAAAGAATGCGACACCTCTCCGAAAAAAAACTGCCAGATACAAAATCACCTTTCCAACTTCCTCTACCCCCAAACCCCTTCCTTACCCATTCCAACATCGCCCTGAATCCTCCTCTTCCACATCATCCGCCTCCTCCCCTCAACCCCACTGCTGCAAGCCTACGATTTATGCACATTATAATGAACATTATAATGGAGTGCGTATGTGCGCTTAGGCAGACACTGTTCAAATGGTTGTGCACGAGTATGAGTGCGTATGCACAGAAGTGCGCAGGTGCATGCGTGTTTGTGCATATGGCCATGTGTGTGTGTATGCAAGAGAAGCAATACACATGTGCATCTAAACTTATATACGGACATGCATGCACGTACGTAGGTATGTGTATGCAGGGCATGTGTACATGGCTATGTTTTGTATGTACAGTTATATGTATGCGTATTGTTATGTGTAAGTGTACAAGATGTATGTATATGTTCCCGTGGTTGTATATGAGGGTATACATGTGTATATATACATAGATATGTGTATTTGTGTATGTGCATATATTCATATGTATATATGTATATGTATGTATATGTATGTGCATGTATGTGTATGTATATGCATTTATGGGTGTAGGTGTGTGTGTATATATGCGTATATATATGTACATGTATATGTGTGTATGTATACATGTTTATATATATATATATATATATATATATATATATATATATGGGTATGTGTGTATATATATATGTGTGTATATATGTAAATGTGTATATATATTTGTATGCATATATGTACATATATATGTGCATGTACAGGTGTATACATATATATATATATATATATATATATATATATATGGGTGAACACTAATGTCTACGCATATACGTGTGCGTAAGCATATGTATGGCTATATATATGTGTATGTATAGTCATAGGTAAGTGTACAAGGTATGTGCGCATGTGTGTTCACATATATGTGGATGCCTATACACATATATATATATGCGCATATGATATGCGCATAGGTCTATATGTGTATGCATATGCATGTGTGTAGTTGTGTATAATGTAGGAGTATGTAATGCATATCATATATATAGGATCATATGTAAAGGTGTATGCTTGCATGTACATGTGCACGAAAATGAACATATGCATAGTACTTAGGGCATTTGCAGGTGAACATCTATATCTACACTAGGTGTACATACGCCTAAATGAACTTAGAGTATAAAATATAATCACGCATATATACACTTCTGATACTTAAGCCCATGGTCACGGGAGTATACCCTGGTGTAGTGAGCAGCCCATGCGTTGCTGCTCATAAGTCCACATTAGAGAGGGCCAACTTTGCTGGAGGGGCTTATCAGTGGCATCCCAGCTAAACTACTATTCTAAATGATGGACACGTGCTCTAATGGAGGGGTAATCCCCAGGATAGAAAGCAGGAATTAGGGGTAGGTTTCTTTGTTCTCAAACATTTAGAGAGGGATATTGTGGAATTCTATAGTATAAGCGAAAGAGTGACTTCAATAACAATAAAACTAAATAATAGGTACAACTTAAAGATTGTTAAAGTCTGTGCTCCATCCTGCAGCCACAGTGATGAAAAAATAGAGAGCTTCTATGAAGATGTTCATTTAGTCAGCAAGAGAGTAAAAACCCAGTTCACAATAACTATGGAAAATTTTAAGCTAAAATAGGTAAAAAGACAAAAGGAGAAACCGTAGTGGGGAATCACGGAATAGGCACTAGGAATTGAGGGGGCAAATGCTAGTCGATTTTGTAGAGGCTCAATCACTCAAAATCGTGAATATATTCTTAAAAAAACAATAAACAAAAAAACTAGTGCGGAAGTGGACCTGGAAGTCGCTATCTGACATAAAAAACGAAACTGACTTCATAATTTCAAATAGAAGCGATATATTAAAAAATGTGTTAATAAAGTAAATGTTGGTAACCGGAGCCAAATTTAGCTAACCCAAAGACTGAGCGACAAAATTTAACTTTAACATTCAAAACAGATATTCACTTCTCAGCGACGAAGAACATTGACCAAATCAGCAAACAGTTCAGTGACATAATAAACCTCAAGCAAAGCTCCAGCAAGCTATCATTAGAAACTAAAAAGCCTATGCAATTACGTAGGGTCCTGAAAGTATTGTCAAACCTGCATAAAATAGAATTAGCTTAACTAACAAAGACTATAAATAATGATGTAAAAACATTCAGTACTCAAGTAGTAAATGAAACAGTGATCTCACATACCAGTATGAATACAGCTAAAAGGTAACTCTGAATAGGGAGAAATCAAATGTATGCAATAAAGAGACAAGATGGAGAACTGAAGAATGAAATCATAATAGTGAAAGACTTTTACAGGGATCTATACAACTCAAATGAACAGCCACGGATAGAAGCGAACACGGTAACATCACAACAGAAGAAATAAAAAAAAAAAAAATGCTTAAAAGCATGACGAGAAGGAAAACATTAGGTGAAGACGGGATTGGTATAGACCTTATAAAAGATGCAGGAGAAACTGCAATAGTGAAACTAGCCAATCTTTTTAACAAATGCGTTATAAACGGAAAAAACTCTGAAAGCCTGGGAAAA
>NC_061854.1:25871176-25876176 GCF_019202785.1 Penaeus chinensis
TATATAATACATATAAAATATATATATAATATATATATATTCATATATATATATAAATAAATAAAATGAAAAGATGAAAAATGAGAGTGGTTGATGATTTGATTATATAATAATGAGAATGATATTGAAAATGGCAACAGCAGCAATAATGATAATAATCACCACAAAAAGTCTAATAATGATAATAACAAAATAATAGAATAAACTTAGGTGTTGGTATTAGGCTCTTGTGCTGCGATATGGATGCAAGGTATACATATGCCAAGGCCTGAACTCAGGTCAGCAAACTTGCAAGACGAGAACCTACCATTGCTACGTAGCCCACTCGCGGGCTGAGCTCTCGTGGACAATATCTTCGGGGCAAGAAAGATGGCGGGGAGGGTGTTGGATGTGTATATAAGTGGGAAACAGGAAGCAGGAAGGATACCGGACCAAAGGCTGGTGGAAGATAAGGCGTCTTCTCTCTACGTCAATAAAGTTTAAACCTTACTAAAGTTTAATCCATATCCACAGTACTTGCACCTAAGATGCAAGACACATTACATGTGTTATAATAATTGGCAATCAGCTATAATTTCTATATTACTGGGTATTGTAAGGAGACGTTTACAACAAAAAGAAAACGAAATATGCACATACGGTAGTATTACATCACGAATATATCCTCTTTATGTCAGTACAATTAAGGTATATAAATGGCTTCAAATAATCTTTTGATTTTATATGAACTTTAACTGAAGGTGTCAAACAAACATAAAATATTCGTAACACCAAGTCATATTGGGATTTTCTCCAACAGCTTTTCCTCGTGTGTGATCAAGGGGCACGGGTAGGATAGTTTCTTCGGGGAATTGCCGTCTAGGATCACGGCAGCAAATGTATAGTTTAAAGAATCAAAAGTTTGTAAGTAGAATTTGAAACCCAACTGTGAAAGTTATTAAAAGATTTCAATTTTTTTTTAGCCCAATAATATATTGCACAAGATGGGAATGTTTTTACAACCTGGAAATAGCTTTGCCTTTTCTGTAAATTTAATATATATCTTTGACATGGAAATGTCAGAACATGTTTCGTTATTGGTAGGAATAAAATTTAATGGCAACTCAACTCCCATGCTTTCTATGGAGTTGATGACGTTATTGCGCATCAATACATGATTGGCAGGATTAAATATCTCGTCCTGCACATATGCAGGATTATTTTTTTTTTGTAGCACTGTGATACATTGTTTCAAATTGTATCATGGTCGCTACTAAACATGATATATAAGTTTGTACTGATATACAAAGTTTAGATATTATTTCTTAATTTTACATAAAGAAAAAAATCAACAGAAAACCATAGAAAACTGTCAAAAATAGTTCCATAGATAAACAACTCTCCAAAAGGCACTGACAAGACACTGGTCAGGGAAAATCTAAAGAAAATGTGGAGCGGGGATTAACTACAGGTGTTGCCAAATACCTTGTGAAAAGGTGGACTGTCACCCTGAAGAAATCGGTATTGTCAGGGAATTCATCCTCAATGGGAGGAACTGCAACATCTGATAGCTTCATGTAAGTTTGTGTATATCTGCAAGAGATTAAGACCACGGAAAATCGTCTGATTTCCAAGAGAAGATTTCAAATTCAAGCCCATTATGGGACCTTAGCAGTGATGGTACCTTCTTCCACACACTCCCAACCTAGATGATTTGGTACACCTACTTGGGTATTTGCTTTATCCATTTCTATTCTTGGGAGATATCAGTGGCCGACATCACCTCTGGGGAGACACTTTGTGCAACCTTTAAGGGGCCTTGGAATCCTTGTTCTCATGAGTAGCTTTTCCAAACACATTTCCATATTCGAACTGGGACAATATTAACCTGTCAGTTTGTTCACTTAGTTCACAATTGGAATTCACTTGGTAGGTCGTGGAAGATTTCATTCAATATTCTATACCAAATATCCCTTGAGTGAGAGCACAGTGCCATCCACATGGAAGGAAGCTATAATTAATCCTTTCCCCCAAACTGGCAGCTGCATCTGCAAGCTGATGGTGAAAACGGTAAAAGTTGACATGGCTACTAGAAAAGGAAAACGTGCCGACCCCATATCATTATGGGTTTAGAAAACTGAGACTGACCACAGATGCCATTGTGAGGATGGAAACTGCTCTACATAATTCCTTTGCACATGAGGCTGTGTGGCATTGGTATAAGGAGTGAATCACCTACCTTCATACAAAGCTTCCTTACTGATCTGAAGTTTAGTGCGGGTAGTAAACAGCTTCTCTACTTGGAAGAACAGCTGGTAAAGTGTAACTCTGCCTCTGCTATATATGTATCTGTAAAGGCCATTCTAAGTGCTGTCTCATGTAGTGTATATGTGGATTACTTCACATTGTACTGTTCAGGAGGAAACTCACAGGATGTGCAATGATATATGCAGACTGGAATAAATCAGATTGCGCAGTGGGCGACATGCCATAGGTTCACATTCTCTCCAAGTAAGACCACTACTATGCATTTCCACATAAGAGGAAAGTTCCATTCTTCCCTCTAGTTATGAGCAAACTCATTGCATTTTGTCCAAGAGGTGAAGTACTTGGGTTTAATTTTAATTCAAGGCGTATGTGGCGCCTCGCACCAAACAGTTAAAGGTGAAGGGTACAAAAGTGCTTAGTATTTTGATGGTTCTTTCTCACCTACCTTGGGCTGGAAACCGCACAATATTTCTGCAGCTTTATCAAGTGCTTATTCATTGCAAGCTCGACATTACACAGTTTTTGCAACTCCCGCTGTTCTCCGGATGCTGGACTCATAATGAAGCTCTCAGAATCGGTGGAGTCCTTGTATGCTGAGAATGGAAAACCACCTCTTTCGTTACAACCGGACTACATAAACCTTATTTACTATGAGACTACAAAGGTTTCAGAGATCATCTGGAAGATCCTAATTTGAATCTCTCCAAGGATCTAACTGTTGGCACTCTACAGCCTGGCTTGCACTGATGTCAGCACGAAAGAAGATAACTTCATGTTTGTATTCATGGAAATGAATCAGCTGACCATAAGTCGTAAGTACTTGTGTCTCCCATATACACTGAAAAAGGTATTGGGGAACTAATATTTTTAACAAAATCTGAGGTGATCGTCACCTTGATATACAACTGCGTAAATTACATGCAGACATTCATTTCTTTTCTGTTATTAAACTCTATGCAATGCACGTGCTCTCAAAATGTAGAACATTTTGGCGAAAAAAAATGTAGAACTGTAGTTTATTATTTGATTTAATTCATAAAGAATTTTCATAATGTTATTATAATGACGTTCGCATTATATTCTCAACATCTTATGACTTTGACTTTCTATTGTTTTTACATGATTTTAAATTTTCCTTCATTTTCTCTCGCTTTCCATATATTCATTCAATGTTGAATACTGGCGAATGTTTTTATGTATCTTTTTATTATTTTCTATTAGAAAGTGTAGCACACGATTCACTCTTTCAGAGACCTCAAGGAATTCAGTTAAAAAACAAGAGCTATTTTTCTTTTTTAGAATTGCGCTCTCAAAGAGTTTTGCTCCTTTACTCGAGGTCTGAGCTTAATAGAATGGAGAAAATAGTGTGTCTATTCACTTTTCTATGATAACGAACCAGAGCCATAGATACAGACGCAGTTTGTGTGTGTATGTATGTGTGTGTGTGTGGGAGGAGGAGGGGTGAGGTCATAGCTGCTATTTCCATTGATGTTCCTGGTAATGCTGGTGATGTTGGCGATCCTAGTGATTCGGGTGTTGAGGCAATACTATGAAATTCCTCGTAAGATGTGGAGGGGAGTGGCGAGGAATGGCGTGGAGATGCCGGCGATCGCGCTTTGGCGAGAGGCTGCCCTGAGCGAGCAGGGTCGCTCCCTCCTCCCGCTTGATGCCTTTCTTATGTTCCTCAGTTCAGTTTGTTGAGATAATTTTTTCACATTTACAAAAAAGTTTTGTAAGGATAAATAAATGCTCATAAAACAAGGTCACACCTATTTACCACGATGCTTGGCGTGACACTGAGCCTCCGTTGTCGATATCTGTTGCCGTGTCCCCTGCCAGCAGTATGAGAATATGATATGAAATGCGTATTGTTTATTTTTCGGGAAAATTCGGTATTTTTGTTTATTGTGTGTGTATGACAGGAGTGTAAGGATGAGAGGGTGGGGGCATGGGGTACATAAACCTGTTCTATCTTTGGTGTTATTCATGATTGTGTGAAAACATTTCCTGCGATGAATCTCCAACCCCACAACATTTTCAGGAATGTTTCACAATATATATATATTTTTTCCAATTCTTCATCATGACGCTATCCTTAATTATGCATAATATTAATGAAATAAACATACTTTTATATGCCTTGATTGTTGATATAATATTAATAGTTTTTATTTTTACTAATGAGACATTATTTATTGATATAATTTTTAACGTTTTCAATATTTCAACATGTTAATCGCATAAGGCATTCGCCGCTAATGATTTTAACTGTTGACGCGGCAGATAAATTTAAATAATCAATCATCAGCAATACACATATCAGCGATATATATATATATATATATATATATATATATATATATATATATATATATATATATATATATATATGTATATATATACACACATACACACACACACACACACACACACACACACACACACACACACATATATATATATATACAGACATGAGCTGAAGAAGCACCTGGCATCTGTGAACTCTCGCTCGTTGCCTGCTATATTGCTGCTGCGACCTTGGATTATTTGAAACAGTCAGCACCATTCTTCACATCCTCCGTCACGATGTATGCAGCTTCCATTATTTAATTTTCATGTTCATTCAATCCTCTACAGATCAATTTTGCATGATTCTAGCCCGGTAAATGTTCATCTGTGTTCACCACCGTGGTGTTTGAAGTTATATAGTGAAACACGTCAGCTCGATGTTCGTAAATCATGGTGCTGAAACC
>NC_061854.1:25901176-25906176 GCF_019202785.1 Penaeus chinensis
TTCGATATTTCAGATAACAGTTAATAACCAGTTACTCTTTGGGGGTATCTTCTGGTACCGTTGAGTGCTATTCTTGTAAAACGTTATGGGTTATAAAGTTTTGCATTACTACAGGATCTACTATATTAGTTACATTACAAGAAATACTTATTATTCATTATAACAGCTCTTGAAACAAAAATTGTGAGGATGACAAGATAAAGATTAAAGGAAGAACCAATGATTCCCACCCAGTAGCATCGGTTTGCAAAGGAAACCCCATGAATACGATAGTGCCACAAAGATGCCCTCAGTACATGTTCCTAATATGGATACTGGCACAATAATTGGATTGCATCCTGAAATACCTCAGTCAGCGAACAGAAACGGCAGAAGCGACTCTGCAGCACCTTGAAGTACGACTCCTGCAATGAACGTACACGGACAGCAAACGTCACGCCCCACTGGCCGTGGGTTGAGGCGAGCAGCTGCTTCAACCTCTCTGTGTTATTTCTAGTTTCTTCTTCGATGTCCAAGGTGCGTGCATTATTTTAGACGCGTCGATCCCTCCGCTTTCAAGCATTGCACATCATATAAAACACAAGCACCACGTCAGAAGAACAGAAACCCTCCAACCGGTGGAAGGGATAGAAGGGTGTGCAACGCGGTGGTGCTTGACAGTGCGTAGTAAGTGATAAGTTTGTGCTTAAATTTAATTTCGATTCGACTCGACCGGATTATTATATGACAATACAACATATTGTATCATCACAATATGTTGTATTATCACAATACTTTTATGAATAAACCTGGTGAAACATACAATACTTAAGACTAGAGTATTAACAATAATTAGGCGTTGATCGTGTATATTCATTACTATTTGAATCTTACTGAATTGTGAAGTCTGAGATTCCTTGTCCGATTACAGGAAATATTCTGAGCGCTAATTGGAGACTATTGCTTAAATTTCTGACAAACGTTATGGCAATCCATTCGTTTCCCTTTCAATGCAGGAAAGTCTCAGAACAACATCGTGTGGACCTCATTTTGACAGCCTGTGATCATTGACCACCACCATGCCCGGCCACGTCGTGAAGAGCACGGGTCACGACCCCACCGAGTTCCTGTTCATCTCGGCTGAACAGCGAATGCTCGACCAGACCAAGCCTTATGATCCCAAGAAGTCTTGCCGGGTTCCTGACGATAAGGAGGGCTTCGCTGAGGGCTTGATCAAGGGCGCCAAGGGTGACAAACTAGTCAGCATCCAGTTGAAGAGCGGTGAGGTCAAAGACTTCAAGAAGGAAGCTGCGGTTTAGGTCAACCCTCCCAAGTACGAAGAGTGCTGTGGTGTGTCCAACTTGACCTTCCTCAATGATGCTTCTGTCATGTACAATTTGAGGAGTCGTTACCAGGCCAAGCTTATCTACACCTACTCTGGCCTCTTCTGCATCGCCATCAACCCTTACAAGCGCTTGCCCATATACACCAACCGCACCGTCAAGATTTACCAGGGCAATAGGTGTAATCTCCCATCTCTTCTCCATCTCCGAGGGCGCCTACGTGGATATGATTCAGTGTAAGTATCTGTGTAATAATGTGTGTTTGTAAATATACTAATTCACGAATAAATGCATATATGTATATAAACATGTATAGGACTATGCATGTGTGCGTGTTCATATGAGCAGTAGGAAAAGGTAATTACTGTATAGTATCCACACACATACTGTATAGCGAAACATAGCCACAGTAGTAACGGATAGACGTAATGAATACCCTTTCATTATGAAATTTGCATTACTTGTATCGTGGCTGTGTTTCATTCTAAGTATTAATATATTTTTTGCATGAACATGATTGTTATCATTGAATTAGTCTACACTAAATCCGTAACCGTTACTATTTTTTTTTTCATATAATTTTCTTAATTGCATAGCCGGAACGAACCAGTCGATGCTTAATACATAAAGAATATGATAACTTTGAGTACATCATATATTTGACTTATACGTATAGATCATTATTTCAGAATATATATATATATATATATATATATATATATATATATATATATAATATGTGTGTGTGTGCGCGTATGTGTGTAAAACGCACACACAAACATTTATAGAATTTGTTTCCGATAGGCTCATATGCTTCTTACTTCAAAGCGGTCAATCTGGCGCTGACAAGACTGAGAACACTAAGAAGGTGCTGTCCTACTTCGCCAACGGCACCACCGTGAAGAAGAAAGATGAGGAAAGTAAGTAGGTAACTTTTTCATTATGAAATTTGCCTCAACTGTGCCAAATACTCCTTCATTATTTGTTCTGCATTAGTAAGAATCAAAACGATGTGCTTAACGTCATATGTTCCTCTACGCAGAACTTGGAGGACCAGATCGTGCAGACCAACCTTCCGCTGGAAGCTTACGGCAAAGCCAAAACAACACGAAACGCCGACTCCTCTCGCTTCGTAAGTATCGAGGGAACCGGCTTGATACACCATGCAGTTTTGAACTCATTAAATTTCTTATCAACGAATACACTTGGTGCATATTTATAATTACGAACGCACGAATACAGAGAAACAGATATCTATATAGATATATATATATACATATATACGTATTTATATTCATACACACACACAAACATGTATATATGCATAAATATGTGTATATTTGTATATATATGTATATATATACATATATATACACATTTGCATATATATATGTATATACAAGTGTATATATATATATACATATATACACACATACATGCACACACACACACACACACACACACACACACACACACACACACACACACACACACACATATACACATCCGCATATATTATCTATATATACATATATTTACATATATATATATTTATATATATATATATACACAAACATACATACACATCCACACAAACACACATACACACACACAAACACACAAAAATAAATACATAAATAAATATGTATATAAATATATATATACACACACATACATACACAAACACGTACACACACACACGTACACACACATATACTCACACACAAACGCACATACTCACACACACACACATACACATATGTATACACATACACACACACAAACACACAAATATGTGTATATATATATATTTGTGTGTTTGTGTGTGTGCGTGTATGTGCGTGTGTTTGTGTGTGAAAAAATGTGTGTGTGTGCGCGCGCGCGTGTGTGTTTGTGTGCATGTGTGCGTATATGTCTGTATCATTATGCACATATGATACACACACACACACACACACACACACACACATATGCAGACATACATATATATACATATATATACACACATACACCACCTCAGACCCGCAGATCTCTTCTACACTAGGATAGCCCTTGTGGGTTTTGACCCCTGGTTAGGGAGGCCCAGTAGTCTGGGGCGTCCTTTGGGCGCACTTTTTCTTTTGTTCTGAATTCTTTTCAATCATCATGTGACTTTCCTGAGGCTACCGGAGTTCCTTGTGAACCCCCGTATGCGTTTGGGCAAGTTCGGCGGTAAGAAAGTGTCCTTAACATAACTCAATCCCTATGTGCTACTGGATAACGCAACCAGGCTTCCACTAGGGAAGTAGGGGACGGGAAACTGCCTTACTCTCTTAGCTATTGCTGTTAGGTTGATACCAAAAGTCTGATACCCAGGATGAATGATACCCCGGCTACCCCTTCTCCTCAAGGAGGAGAGGCGACTCATGACCATTCTCTGACCAATTCGACTATGAACAACTGAACCCCTACTAATGACAAACTTAGAAGACCACTTTTCAAAATCCCCACCGAGAATGTAAGGTTCGCGAATGTAAAATGCGTGAATGAAAATCAATCGCTTTTGAACGTGAACCCCTTTATTATCAAAAAGGTCCTTGATGGTCAAGTGGGCGGCAATTTTGATTTTGTCAAAAAATTGCGAGATGGAAGCTTCTTTGTTAAAGTACAATATAACTCCCAGATTAAGGATTTACTTAAACTGACGCAAATTCATGATCTCCGAGTTAGAGTAACTATTCCTATTGACCCAAATACCTGTAAGGGAGTAATCTTTCACAGGGATTTGAGGACGATGGAAAAAAATGAAATTCTCGAGAGCATGAAGGACCAAGACGTAGTGGACGTTCATTGTATGACCAAGAAGGATGGGAATGTGCGAACGAAAACTGGACTGTGTTTATTTTTACCTTTGATTTGAATAAAATCCCTGAGTATGTCAATGTCGGATATGAACGTGTCCAAGTAAGACCTTACATACAAAAGCCAATGCATTTTAATAGACACCAAAAAATTCGGACGCACCCCATTAAGATGTATTGATAAAGACTCAAATAAATTTGTTTGCAGTAAATGTGCTGAAGCCCATGACACCATCACATGTAATAGACAGAATTCCAAATGTGCTAACTGTGGAGGTCCCCATCAGTCTGCTGAGTGCAGCATCCTGAAGAAGGAGACTGAGACATTAGCATATATGAGAAAACATGAAGTTAGTTATACTGGAAAGAGGAAAAGTTTGACACACAAACCTGATACTTCCTATGCTGCAGCAGTAACTAACATCACTCCTAGTGCAAGTAATGTCAGTCAACAGCTTGCAGCTACGGATAAAGAAATTGCTGAACTCAAACAAACCGTAAAGAACTAAACATTAAAGTTTATCAGTTGACTAAATTGGTCGATCAAATGGCTGCATCAACCCAGCATTAACATCCTAAGGAGGCTGATACCGAATCACAGTCTGGATCGCACCTCCCCGTCCGGGCAAATCCTGTGAGGACTTCGCCTGGCTCGCGATCGGTTTCTCGAGAGAGAAGCAGGTCGCAATCTGTCAGTCGTCTCCCTCGCCAGGTGCAGGGCATAGAGGCTTCTGTCTCCAAACCATCCCGAGAGAGGCCCCCGGGAAGCGAGGGAAAGGAGGCGTCTCCCTCCCATAAAAGAAAATTAAAACAAGGCACTTCCAAACCCCATAAAACG
>NC_061854.1:25911176-25918676 GCF_019202785.1 Penaeus chinensis
GTGCACAAATAATTCCTTTCTGCCCCGTAGTTCAACGGCTTCGAGCAGATCTGCATTAATTTCTGTAACGAGAAGTTGCAGCAGTTCTTCAACCACCACATGTTCGTGCTTGAGCAAGAGGAGTACATGGCCGAGGGCATTGACTGGGTCTTTGTCAACTTCGGTTTGCATTGAGCACTTCGATTATGTAATGGAGGGAATCTTTTTCTTGCTATTATTATAATCTCTGATAACAATATATTTATGTACACATAAACGCACACACACACACACTATCTATATGTGTGTATATGTATATATACATATTTATATATTTATCCTTTTGCCCGGCGACCATCCCCCAAAAATAAACACTTTAAAGTTACGGATGTCAAAGCACAATGCTTCATCATATCGTACAGAAATCCTCGCCATTCTCGTGGAAGAGTCCATGTTCCCGAAGGCCACCGACGAGACATCTGAGGAAAAACTGAAGGCCAACCATCTGGGCAAGTCTGCTTGCTTCATCAAGCCTCCCAAGCCAGGCCAGGCTGAGGGTCACTTCGCCAACGTTCTTTACGCCGGCACTGTGACGTACAATCTGACTGGCTGGCTGTAGAATATCAAAGATCCACGCAACGACACCGTCGTCGACCAGCTCAGGAAGTCGAAGATGCCTCTCATTGTGGAGCTTTTTGCTGATCAGCCTGCTCCCGCTGAGGCTAAGGGAGGTATGTATATATAAATACATCTAAAAAAAAGTTTTTGTCCTGTTTACGTCTTACCAAGGCGATAAAGCTATGTCTCACAATCCTTCTACCTATTATTCGTCAATGTTTATATTTCTCTATCTATCTTTCCGCTTCATTATCTATCCATCTTACAATCAGTCAGTTTATACACACTAGACATATCAATTTCCTGTTAAGTGATAACAATGGCAGCAATGATGATATCTCCACAACTGAACTTCCTTCATTAATTGGAGCAGTTTTTTCCTGTTCCCTAGGTAAAAAGAAGAAAACTGATGGTTTCAAGGTTGTTTCATCTGGATATAGGGTATAGCTGACTGTCCAGAATAGCGCGTATATGCATTACTTTAATTACCCATTAGTATACATTCATGCAGCTACTTACATATGTACTTAAATGAACTTACAAGATAAACAGTCATTTGTAAATATATTTATCTTGCACACTCTCGTTTCTTGTTTCATATATACTTTAGTGAACTTACAAGATAAACAGTAATATGTAAATATATTCTTGCACACACTCTCGTCTCTATTTTACAAAGACAACGCATTATTTGTAGGTTCTGAAGTTCTTCTCTGTCGTTGTTATTTTTAGGCCTATAATATTATCCAGTATAAGGAATGCCGTTTTATTTGAGTATCAAACTTCAAACTAATACAGTCAAACTCGACAGAAACTACTGAACAGCTACTGAAAAACTACTCTACACTCCACTCACCCTCACTTTGTACCCAGTGAGACAGACACCAGGTAAAGTATTTAATGATGCTCTTGTCATTGCGTAATTCACGAGTTGTACTTTCTCAATACTTTAACCCAATGACGCCGGGGAAAATGAGTAAAAATGGGGAAAATGCTGTGCTCATTTTAATTTTTTTTTGTGCAATGTCTCTGCACATTCATGGCTCTGCTAGTGCTTAGCCACAAAGAAGTCAATTAGTAGACCTTGTGATCTTACCTAATTTGAATTGGCGGGAAAAATGTATTTTTTACTAGTGCTATGAATATCGATGGTTTTATTTTTATTATAAACATTATAATTACTATAAGGTAATAAAGATTAGCAACAGCAAAATAAGATAATTTAAAATATCAAAGAAACAGCCAACTGCGAGGCAGTACTCGCAATTGGCTCATTGGTGACTTAGTACAAGTATAGCTATCTATGCGTAAAACAATCAAACAAGTAAACTCACAGTGGGCATGGCATACACGTACACATCATTGGGTTAAAACAACATTATTTTATCATTCATCCATTCAGCCGGAGTCATCATACATCAGCTGACTTGCAACGATGTACTTGAGGGTATCTGTATTTGCCAGAAGGGCTTCCCTAATAGGATGCAATACTCTGACTTCAAACATTGGTAAGTCTCATGGTAAAGGGACGAAATACATTCATGATGATTTAAAGTACGTGTATTTAGTAATTATAATGGCTGCACTTGCTTGTTTCTAAAGCTACAAGCTACTGACGCCATAGCCTCAGAAGAGGATGACAAGAAGGAAGCAGAAATGACATTCCAGAAAGCTGGGCTAGATAAGGAGCTGTATAGGTGCAGTAAGACAAAGATATTTTTTATACCTAATATTTTGATAAACGGATAGTTTGTGTTTATATTTCTTTATAATACCTATAATACTCAACATTTCTACACAGGTATTCATCTGTGCTGGTGTCTTGGGTACCATGGAAGAACTTCGTAATGAACTTTTGGCTAAGGTCATCACTTGGATGCAGTCATGGATCCGTGGTCTGATTGGACGTCTTCAAGAACAACGTGTTTCCCTCGTAGTTCTGCAGAGGAACATTCGGAAGTTTATAGATATGAGCAACATCTTTTGGCATAAGGCGTAGCCTCTCATCTACCAGCCTAGGATTGAAGATAAGATCAACAAGCTTAAGGACAAGGCTGGGAAAGCTGTTTCAGCCTTGGATTGCAAATCTACATGCCGCAAGGAGCTGGAGGAATCCAATGCAAATCTTGTTGAAGGACTGAATGAACTGAAGGTTACCCTCGAATCCACATAGAGCAACGTTTCGAAATTCATCGAAGAACAAGCCAAACTGAGTGCTAAGAAGACCAAGCTACAGGCTAAGCTGAAAGTGAGTCTTAAAGTGTAAGATAATTCAGTAGATTCTTAACATTGATTCTGAAAATGTTTTAAATTGAACGTATTAGATATTCATAGGGTATTAACGCTTCTCTTATAAAGAAGATATATTCACATTGGGATTATTTTTTGATAATAGCACTCAAAATATCCCTTTCTTTCAAACGGTTCACACACATTTAGGATTAGAGGCATGTAGAGCAAGATGTCAGTGCCACGAGGAAAGACCTGGAAGAATTTGAACTTAATGTCCAAAAGACTAACCAGGATAAGGCTACCAAGGATCATCAGATCAGGAATATCAATAATGAGATCGCTCACCAGGATGAAATCATCGACAAGGTTAACAAGGAAAACAAACTGTGAGGCTTTTACCCCCCCCCCCCCCCCCCACCACCACCACCATACTCATTACCTACCCCCCCCCCCCCTTCCTTGCCCCGATCTTTCTATCCCTCTCGCCCCCATATTCGCACCCTCTTCCTGTTCCCTCGCTTTTCCTCTTCTCGCTCTACTTCCACGGAAGCTTCTCCCTCTCCTGCCGTAATGCACAGGGCGAGTCGAGCACAGCCGGACCACTTCCCTTTGCCAGCCTCATGTTTACGGTTTTTTTTTAAATTCTGTGCTACGCTGGCTCTATTTTTACATGTACTTTACGTTTTTTACACCTTTTTTGTACATTTAAAAAAGAAAACCTTTACTGAGATCCTTCGTTATCTATGCATATTTTACAAAGATTCTCATGATGTGCGGATAACAGACATCCACATCTGCTGCGACTGCATCTTTTTTTATTTTAGTTTTTTTTAGTTTTTTAGTTTTTTTCTTATCTCCTGTATTTTAAGCTCCGTTTTATTTTTTTTAATGATTTCCTTTTACTTATTCATCCTTTTAATTTATCTTTTACAGCGAGAGAAAGTAACTTATTTTAATATTTTTATTAATGAATCGCAGCAGATTGTTTTACGTATTTTTTCTCCGTAATTATATTTTTAAAAATAATTTCGTATATTTTATTTTATTATAACAATTCTTATTTATTGTTTTACACTATGTGCTACGCTGCCGTCCCCGGGAACATTGTAACGTGACCCCTATGTTCATATTAAATAAACGAAGTGGATACTCTGACTGTGTTGTGACTAGCCTTTGGATTTACCTGTCTGGATTTTTCACCGTGGATGCCATAACAAGGTTGTACTGCCCCTTTTACTTGCCTAGGTGTATTTATGCTGGACGTGCTATTTTACTATTTTACTTATACTGTGAACCATGTGTGCTCCTTTGGCTTTTACTTTTTACTTACTCTTATTTTTACTTTTATCTTTACCATTTTACTCGTCATTGTACTCATTTTATCTTTTACTTGTTTTATCTTAGATAGTTCTTTTTATTGTCTTTAAGCCATTCTGGCATGCTTTCAGTTTTTCTTTAGCCCTTCTGGCGTATCTTTATTCATTCTTAAGCCCTTCTGGCACTTGTCTTTTTACGTGTTAACTTGTTTTACTTTGGTGCCTTCTGCACGGTTCTTTTTTGTGTTCATTTTAGATTTTGTATTTCATTTATCATGTATCTTCGTATTGGTCACGTTCCTGGTAGGCCTCCGGGGATAGTTAGCGTGTGAGGTCGTCTGGGTTCTCAGCCTTCAGCTTGGTCCCCTCACCCCCCTTTTCGAGGAACGAACGGGGTGCCCTCATTTTCCTTGGCCCCTAAGCCCGAAGCATCCCGCCCCACGGGTGGCCTCTTTTGGGTTCCTCTCTCATATAACCTTACAAAACTGCAGCAGGATATGAATCAAAAGACTGCTGAGGATCCCCAGGCCGTCGAGGAGAAGGCCAGCCACCTCAACAAGATCAAAGCCAAGTTGGAACAAACCCTAGACGAACTCGAGAGTTCCGTTGGACGCAAGCTTAGTGTCGAAATTAAGAGGTCCAAGAGGAAGGTAGAGGGAAATCTTATAATGACCCAAGGGTCTGTCGCAAGAAACACATTGATGTTGTTACTGAGATGACTGAACAGATCGATCATCTCAGCAAGGTGAAGGCCAAGTATGACTCGGAATTACAGTTTGTAAACATAATACAATAATACAATAATACTAATAATATTGATGAAAATAGTAAAAGTAGAAATGACAACAATAATAATAAAAACATTATTAATAATGATATTAATAATGATAAGGGTGATGTTGATAACCATAGTAATATTGCTAATGATGACAATATTTATAGTAACAATCATGATACAAGTAATGTTATTAATACAAATAACAAAAGTTGCTCTAATAATTGTAATAATAATGATGAGAATGATCATACACACACACACACACACACATATATATATATATTAATTTATATATATTAATTTATATATATATTAATTTATATATATATATATATATATATATACACACACACACACAAAAAGACATACACAGACACACGCACACATACACACTTATATATATACACTCATACATGCACATGCATTTATATATATATATATATATATATATATATATATATATATATATATATTTATATTTATATATATATATACATATACATATATATATATATATATATATATATGCATACATACATATACATATATATGTATATATATATATATATATATATATCTATATATATATCAATACACATATGTATACATATATATATATATATATATATATATATATAGACATAGAGACGTATATATCTATCAATCTATCCATCTATCTATCTATCTATCTCTCTATATATATACATATATATGTAAACACAGACATATCGCATGGCTTAACAGGAGCTTGAAACTGTTTAGAGGAGCTAAGACTTAAGTGTGATATGCTAAATGGTGGTATGTTTTAACCCATACTAAGACAAATAAAATATGTGTTGGATAATTGAAGTTTTTTTCTTTTGAAGAATAAATGTATTCTTATCTGCATGATTTCACACACACGCAAACACACTGTAAGCGGCATAGATGCCTAGTAACAGTAAATTAAATAGTATTACCTTATCGCGGATGATTCAGAAAACTTGCCGAGTAGGACCCAACCGAATCACCACTAGAACGACTGCACCGAAGTCTTCCGTCCGTCAGTCTAGGCACACGTCTGACGTCACAAACAAAGCTTTCCCCCGGGCCCCAAGGACGATAAGCCCCGGCAAGAATAAAATCTCGGCCAGTCTACCACCGATACGCAATGTAAAGTGGATCCGTAATAAATTATATTCCCAATCCAGATATGGTTAATCTTTCTCAATCCTGCAAGGTCGCCACTGTGAAGGCCTAGAATGGTAATTCTGTGACAATGTACAGTTGTGGAATTATATTTCAGTAAACTTGCTGGGTCCCACTTTAGTACATCTGGCACCACTTCGATGTAAACATAGAGTAAATAGTATTTTTATGAATGAGGCGAAAACCTGTATTATTAACTATTTTTTGAAACTTGGTAAACCATTTCATATTTCGTTTTCTTTAAACAAGTGATAACAAAACATGTAGCATTAGTTATCACTGACTTTGTTTTGGGATATTTTTCAAATGCGATTTCCTGGGATTTTCTTTATCGAAATGGCGGCACCTATGGAGGAGAGGTGGCATTTCCCCCTTTTTTACAACAGCTCAAGTATCAATTATAGCTGCATATTTCTTGAAACTTGAAAATGTGTGTGCGTGCGTGCGTGCAGTGCTTGTGGGAATACGAAGTCGATATTTGGTGATGAGTAGCTAAACAATATGTATAATTCCTCTCGATAATTCGGAATGCTTTTTATCTTGTGCTAAAATCTAACCATAATTTACGCTATTATTATTCCGTAAGTCGTTGCGTTTCTCTGAGGAGTCGCATTCGATCAGCTGAGCGAGAAAATACATGTTTGCTTGTTTCAACTCGGGCAACTACTAGCTGGGTAGTTTTAAGGAGGGTGAAAAACTTACTCCCAATACATGTGCTGTATTATATCTGATATATTGAAAGAGAGATCTTGTTCATTCAGATAAAATAGGAATTCAATCTCGCTGTCTACTTTTATCTGACACGTATGCAATTTATATTTCCCTTGTATTTGTCAGTGCATGTCAGAGCTTTGATACATAATTATATGTTTATCATATAAATACTTATTTCCCGGTATGAAAAGTCATACTTGTTCACCCGGAACTTTAGTTTGAAGAAAGATGTACCATCTAGAAAAAAAAAAAAGACACGAAATCGTAATTAATACTGTTTATAATACTGAATCTTCATAAATTCCTGAATATTTATTTCGCGGCTAATCTTAATATATACTAAACAAGGAAGAACATATGTCCGATGGTATATGATGTCATAATGACAAATGTGAAATCCGAGGTGAAAACGAGGCTGCCAAGCTGATACTTTTTTCAAGATGGACGCAAGGCAATCTGAAATTGCAAATATAGACCACACCATTGAGATAATGGAAAGTAATTTCTTTTCCAGAGAAGTAACAAGAGAGCCGGGTATCTCCCGGTCGACGTATACTGGTGAATAAGGTTGGAGAAGGAGGGCACCCTGAACGACCGCCCTCGTTCCGGATGCCCCTTCACCAAGGCAGCCGACATTCATATACATTGCCAACATCGCCTCTAGTTCGCCTATCA
>NC_061854.1:25961176-25993676 GCF_019202785.1 Penaeus chinensis
CTTTGTGCGACCGGCACAGAGGTCGTACCTACCATAAAGATATATTTATCAATAACACTGTAATGATCTATGATAATAAAAGCGACACAATACTCATACAATGATATTTTAATATAAAATCGAACGAACCCCATGTCACGCTGACCACAAAATTTTGGAAATCCAGCCATGACAAAAGCTAAGAGGAAAGTGAGGAAGTGATTGAGAGTGAGTATTATTCCGACATGGGAGGCAATTATGGTAAAAAAGCTGTAGTAGCGTAAAGTAGTTAAAAAATAATATTTTAGCATCCACAAATGAAAGGAAAGATAATAAGGAATAAGAATAAGTTTGTCAACAATAAACGCTATAGTTATAAAAAACGGATATTGAAAATGGAGGTTTGTCAACAGAAAACGACATAATTATAGAAAACGGACATTGAAAAAAGAGGTATAGAAAACGTGACATTGTATACTGAGAGCGGTGAGATGCAGAAGTAATCTTCATCATATCTCGGAAAATATAAGACCACTGCAGATGTACCTATGTTACTTCTGACGCCATTTTTGTTTTATAAAATGGCAATGTCCATTTCCCTCTATCTCTGCGCGTCGCTCTCGGTAACATTAACCTTTTTCACAACTAGAGACCATTCCAGGATGTCAGATTTGAGGTTTTAAGTTTGGTTATGACACAGAATCCACTCTTTTGCGTCCTTGGAGGCCCGGAGTCAAGTGACACATTGTCATAGTGCAACGGGATAAGGATTAGTCCGATATGCGAAGCTGAGCTTCGCCCGGGCTATGCCAATGAGGGGAGCCCGGCCTGTGTCGACTTATGTCGACTCGCTAACCTGTGTCAGCTCGTGCTGACTCGGCTTAGTCCTTACCCGCCGTGGTGCCCAGCCACAGCAGTAACCTCCAGGCGACAATGACATCTTCTCGTGCCTGGGTGGGACGCGAACCGCCGACTCCTCGGGTGAGAGGCCGGCACATTACCACTGTACTAGCCCGGAGGCTGTGCAATGGGAGGAAGTGTGGGAGCTGCCCACCCTTTTCAGTATTGCCCGTGGAACATGTTTCTGAATCAGTGTACTGTTGATATTCTAGGTGCAGTATTACGCTTTCTATAATTGTTGTTAGGTGCGGGTTAGGTCCCTCTAGTATTTATCAGCTACAGATTGTGATAATGATCTTGTATATGAAGTGTACGCAATTGTATCATGCCTGATTTCGATACATCTATTAATAATCTTAAAGAGCAAGCTGAAATTTTAGGTTTAAAGGCGATGACATACCCAAATACATTCTAAATCAGCAAGCAATTTCAAGGGAGGAGTGAAAAAGAGAGAGAGGATGGAAGTTGAAAGAGTTATAAGCGGAAAAGGTAAAGGAGAGGAGGAAACTGAAAGAGCTAGAAAGAGACGCAGAAAGAGAGGAGGTTAGGTTGGCTCACGAATTAGAAATGGCTAAAATCAATGCCGGGAATAACGGTAATAATTTTTATCTCCCATTCATGCAAGCGGTGCTGGAAGACCTAATTTACCAATATATCAAGAAGATGAAGACTCATTCATTTCGAACGAGTTTCCAGTCTTTTAGACGTCAGTGGAGACAGTTATGATGTGTGTTGCTTACAGGTAAAGCAGTAGACATATACACCTTGTCGCCCGAAATAACAACTGATTATTTTTACGATCCACGGTCTTAGTGGTTGTTACTCAACCACCTAGTTTGAAGCGCTTTGCTTAGACACCACCACCAGCACTACTGCGCATGCGCGTGAGCTGGTGATGCGGTGGTGACCAGACTGTGCACTCTCTCTTTTACGGGCGCCACTCCTCCACTTAAGACCGCTGTTGTTGTATTTTTTTTTTTTTTTTCGTTATTTCTCATGTTTGTTTTACTTTTGTTAGGAATACGGTTAAAGTTTACAAGATTATGTAGACTTAAATTAGGTAGGATGGGTGATGTTTTCTTTGTTTGCTTTGTAACTATATTCCATAAGTAAAGAAGCAATTAATGTTTTTTTTTTTTTTTTTACTTTATTCTTTCTTTAAAACATAGCAAATTTATTGAATAAACCGAGTTGCAGTTGAATCAATGTGTAAAGAACACTGACATAACGGATTAAAGATATATACTATTACATAAAAATTATACTTATCAAGTGACTATATAAGAATCTTAATTTACTTTTTAAATAACTAAAAATCATATTGGAAACTTTATCTAAGTAAAAGGTATAATAACAAGATAAAGAAACACGCTGAGACTTAACGGTGATTGCTCATTCTGAACAGTCTTTTATCTACGACGGGAGTTGAGCTTGGCCATATCGGGCCATTTTGTAACTGGCCACTGCTCGTTGATGCACTCTAGTCGTGATATTATAAACAGTTGAAACGAGCTCTTAATGGCTATAGACAAGTTTTGGTTCTTGTGTGTGTCCTTGGTTCTTGTGACAATTAGTTTTTTCTTTTCTTTTCTTTTTTTATTAAGAGACCACCGCAAGCCACTAGATGTAACGAGTGACCACCGAAAGCCACCAGATGTAAGCGTAAGGGAGATGCAGATGTAACGTAAGAGAGATGGTCTTGGGCGGTCAATGAAAGGGGTCTTAGCTTGCTGATTATTTCTGAAGATAGATATGAGACTCCCCAAGAGACCCCCGTGTCCCCGGGTGGAGGACGAGCTGGTGGAGCTGGACCCTGTGTGGCTTGGCCTGTCTGCCGTGTCTCTCCTTCGTCTTACGCACGTGCCCTTTTGTGCGGCGGTTCCATCGTGGGCGGATGTTTATTCCTGTGCGAAAAGAGAAAGCCAGGCAGCACCTGCATCCTGTCCAAAGCAAAGGGCAGCTGCTTGGACGGAGGTGTGAAGTGCGCCATCCGGTCTTGCTACGTAGTGTTGACATCGCTTGGCCACGCTCGAAACACTACAATAGCACATAGGGATACAGGTTCTGTTCGGTATCTACAGATGATTCCTGGTGATCCGATGGTCGCTTGGGTCGTGGCGTTCCAAGGAGGTTTCGCACTGAGGTGTAACATTCAGTAGCGAAGAGTGTACCAGGCCAGTAAAAAGGCTAAGGAGGAGGATAATAATACATTTGTCAGTCACCTTACTAAGATGCAAGAAAAAAGAGAGCCTAATAAGAACAATTTGTCACAAAAAGGGTAACGTGTCAAGTAAGTGGGTGTTATATTAATGACTTGGATTTGTTTGTATTAGCGAGTTCAGTAGAGTACCATCATACTGAAGAGAGAAAAATTAATGGGACAAGAATTCCATATCTTGGGCTAAATAGGCAAGTATATATGCTTCAAATGCATAGGCAGCTGGGCCTGACTTAATTCTAACAGTGCGCTTTTCGGCGCTTCAATCGTATGAGCGTAAGTGTGCGGCGGGCGCAGGATTCCATCGTGTACGGCCATGAGCCGGGCATAAAATCAACTTGCGGTAATAATATAACTGCGCGTCTCGGGCGCTTCAATTGTATGATTGCGGCGGGCGCAGGATTCCATCGTGTACGGCCATGAGCCGGGCATAAAATTAAATTACGGTGATAATAACTATGAAAGCCCATATGAAGTATGGTGTCTGTAGTGCATTACCAGCGTTATGGTTATTTGCAACCGAAGAGACTACCATCAGTTAGATACAGGCTACATATTCACCAATTCCTTAAACTAAAGAAGCATAAATTCTAGCTTAGATGAGGATAAGATATCGAACTTCGAGAGGACGTCATATAAGCAATTTGGGTTCAGTTATAAATTCTAGGGATGGCACTTAGTAAAATTCATAATCTTAGAGTGAATTCAGTGGGCAGGTAGGTGGGTTTGGGCCTAAGGCAGGTAATCGACATGTATCTTAAAACTATGTGTGAAAAAGCGAACGATTAGCGTGGGAAGTATAAGGAAATACAGGTGTTGTGAAAGACAAAACGATATACATACATTCATAGAGGAAGTAGTAACGAAGCACTAACTAGTATGGTACAGTATGCAGGTGAAAACAATAATAATACAACGAAAATCGTTGCAGTAAATATAAATAACATAGCAATACATAGTTATTTGTTCAGGGAGAAAATAAAATATAATGAACTGCAATGTGAGGATAACAATAATAAACATTAGATAAAACACCAATAGCAGAAAAATACCATAGCAATCAAAATATGGTTAGGGAAGGAGAATGAGGTGTGAGGTGTGGTCAGTGTCACTTAGGTTTGATTTCAGTGTGTAACTTCGTTTGCTGTGCTGAAAAAAACAATGGTTGACAGCGAGAAGTTATGTAGTTATTGTGTTCGTTGAGTGGCGTGTACTTGAATTTGAAAGAAAGCAAATCGTATGTAAGGTGTGGCTGGGTATAGGGAGGGCAGTAGTTAATCTGGCACTAATGGGTACACTTACTTTTAATAGTAGCTAGGAAGTATTGGTGGTGCTGAGTAGAATGGCGGCTCCATGGTTGTGCTGACGAGGGTTCGTGAAGACTTGGCGAGGTAGATGAGCCGGATTGGCGAGTGTAGCGGCGTAGAGTGCGGGAACATATCGTCAGCGACTTCGTCAGGAGGGCAGCACAGACGTGAGAGGTCAGCACGAAGTAGAAGGGTAGGCATGGTGCAGGTAGGCGCGATCGAAGAAGACTTTGTAGCGATGTCTGGGCGTTAAAAGAGGTGAGGAGGCACTTCGACAGGAGTACCTTGTCGACAGATAGCGTGGATCGGTGTCAGGCGTCAGTGAGGAGCGTGGTGGTAGGTGAAATACCGTCGGCGTTGTGAGGCTCTTGATCACCGCTGCCATCAAATGTAAACGTAAGGGAGATGCAGATGTAACGGAAGAGAGATGGTCTTGGGCAGTTAATGAAAGGGGTCTTAGCTTGCTAGTTTATTTCTGAAGATAGATATGAGACCCTCCAAGAGACCCCCGTGTCCCTGGGTGGAGGACGAGCTGGTGTAGTATTATGTGTGACTTGGCCTGTCTGCCGTGTCTCTCCCTTCCTCTTACGCACGTGCCCTTTTATGCGGCGTTTTCCTTGGAAGGCGGATGTTTATTCCTGTTCGAAAAGAGAAAGCCAGGCATCCAGGCACCTGCATCCTGCCCAAGGAGAAGGACAGCTGCTTGGACGGAGGTGTGAAGTGCGCCATCCGGTCTTGCTACGTTTTGTTGACAGTATGCGGTTCGGTAGGGTTTCGGCGTTGGTAGTTTTTCGTAGTTTATTTTTCGTGTCCATAGATTAATATAATTTTAACTAAAAGGAGTTAAAGTACGATACTTGGTGTCTATATTGTACATGAATATAAATGTCTGAAAATATATAGACCTAGGTTATAGGCCTACACTTATCTTATGAAGCTTGGAAATTGATTGGTGTGGCAGCCACCAATACAAATAAAGCATAAACAATAAAAAGATGTAAAAATTACCTTCTGTGATAAGAAATGACGCCACATTCATTTCCGAAAGTGTCTGCGGCTCCCTGACATAGCGTCATGTAGTTCCAGTTACTCCAAAGGCAAGTCGATTTCGCAAATACATAGCTTCAAACGTTTTTACTAATAGTAAGTCATAGTTAAAAACAACTACTTCGAGAAATATGCAGTTAAAGTTGTTGGTCACTTGTTTTCCGATGGATCTGCCTTGCATCGCTTGTTTACTCCTACATTTTCCTATCATCTCACCCTTCCATATTAACGTTGCTGTTGATATGTTTTCGCCAACTGAAAATAAAATAAAAATAAAGCCAATAAACGAGAAAATATTCTTGGGGACATCCTCGTTTTGCTTGTCGTTGCATAATGAGATCCTAAATTCATCATACGTTTCTTTATGTATCTTTGATGAATGATAATCCAACGATAATTGTTCACATATATTGATTACCTGATCTGCCTTGAATCCACCTACTTGACTGTTCTACACGGAATTCACTCTAGAATTATGAATTCGATTAAGTCCTCTCTATGTTCGACATCTTGCCATTAGTTATGTTGGAACCTCTATTTCTTTATCTTAAGGTTCCGGTGGATATGTAACTAACTGGTAAAGTACATTTTGTTGCAAATGATGATATTGCACTACATACACCTTGCCTCGAAAGTGTTTACTTAGTTAGGCTCACGTCCCTAAACGAAGGGGAAATGCGTCCCGTTGTTCAGGTTGATATATATATATATATATATATATATATATATATATATGTATATATGTATATATATAACATGTAACTAACTGATGGCGTCCATTCATTTGCAAATAATGACACTGTACGGCAGACACTATGCTTTATATTGGTTTACATAGTTATGATCACTGCAAGTTAATTTCAAACCCGGCTCACAGTCGTAAACCTTCGAAGGAATTCTGCGCCCCATCGAACCTAGAAGTTAAGCACACTTACACCTATACGATGATGAGGCATAAGGACTTGTATTTAGCCCGCTTATTATTTTTTCATTCCACAATATGATGATAATCTACTGAACCCTAATACAAACAAATTCCTAGTCATTAAAATCTCACGTGACAGGTTATAGTTCCTGTGACAAATTGTTTTTATTGTGTGTGTGTGTGTGTGTGTGTGTGTGTGTGTGTGTGTGTGTGTGTGTGTGTGTGTGTGTGTGTGTGTGTGTGTCTGCATATATGCATATATGTGTACATGAATATATGAACAAAACCATATATTCATACAAAGTCGAAATCGTAACGTTTCGCGCTCTTCACGAATTCCTCATCAAATGATTAACCGTCAAACTCAAGTTTAAATTAGGTAATTTACTCTATTTCGGTAAAGACTGCCCCAAATTTTACACAGGTGAAACCGGTAGAGCTTTCTAAAAATGAATAAATGAACATAAACGTGATGTTGGGTATGCCCCAGAATCAAATGCGTGTTTCTTTCCATTACGTGAAGTTCATCAGCTTAACTAGAAAGGTGTGAAATTTAAAGATCAGCGAGTTCTTATGAAATAAAAATGCTAGAAGCTCTATCAATTAGGAAATTGCCTAATTGCAACTTGAGTTCTGGTCAATAGGGCTTGGATGACCGTTAGTAACTAAGGACTTCCTCAGACTCTTTGACCTTGACCCTCCTCATGAGACCCCCCCCAATCCTTTGCCCGTTGTTGTTGTGGGGGGGGGGGGGGGGGGGGCTTAGGAGACGGAGACTGAGACCCAATGATGGGGAACTCCTCAACCTTAGGACTCAGCCATCGACTCAACTAATTTTGCATGGTCTTTTTTCCCACTTATACTTTTCGTTTCAGTTTCTTCACCAATCCCTTCTACTATCCACCTCCTAAGGTGTGAGAGCCGTGCTGAAAGGATGGAAGGCTGACTTTATGTCAGTCCTGAACGGCCTGAGGGAACCATGGGCACGGTATTCCCCTGCCATACCTGGCCCTTACCCCTCAAGGGGACCCTGAGGGTTGGACTTTTTTTTTCCCCAACATACTCCAGGCTTATCATGGCCAATAATGAAGATGTAACCCCACTTTTAGGGGCAATGAGGCTTGCCCCTTTATCAAATAGCTCCAATCCCGGTTCTCCTTTGACCACGGCTCCGAACACTGAAACAACTACCCCATCATCAATGCATACTAGTATAGTATCAACCCTAATCAACAACCAACCCCCAGGAGACATTTCTACTCTCCCAACATGCTCAACTTCAACACCTTTACTCCCACAACCTTCTTCATCAACCACCCCATCTCCCCTTATTACTACCTTATAACCTTATTGCCCACTTCCCCATAACACTACTCCCTCCTCCACACGTCTCCGCACTTCTACTACCCCCACCTCTACAAGAATCTCAAATACTCTATTTAGACCAGCCAAATGGGACCGATTTTTCGTGATCCCTCCCACAGCTCCCTACTCTAAAAACACCCTCCTCTTCCAGCAATGCCTCCAAAAACAAGTAGGCAAAGTCTCTTTTCGTAGCCGACCCACCCGACCACTCCCGTCTCGTCACGTCACAGTAACAACTGAAAATCAAGCTATAGCATTAATAAAAATGACTGATCTAAGTGTTAATCCCATCCCTACAGAACCTCATCCAACCCTCAATATTTGCACTGGAACTGTCTCTATCTCCCCAACAGATTGCCCAATCTATGACAAAGAATGATCAGATATTGGAGAGGACTTACTCGCCTGTCTCACAGACTATGATGCAACATATGTACAATGCTACTCGATTCCTCCCAGAAGAAATCGTAAGAAATCCATTAACATTGACAAAATTAGTAGACATGACCTTCCCTTTAATGTTTACATAGGTGGGGAATCCCTACCTGTCCGACCATATCAACCTCCTCCTCATCAGTGCCAAAATTGTCATTCCACAGCCAGATGCCCGCTAAGTGCCCAACCTGGCCATACTCGATCAAACTGCTCTGCACAATCACGCACATGTGCAAACTGTGGCGGCCCCCATAGAGGCTGCCCCACCTACAAATTTGAGTCTGAGGTAGCAACTCTCAGATTCAGACTTGGACTCACTCTACGTGAAGCCAGACAGGAAGCACATCAAGGTTTTTCTCTTACCCCCTACTCCAGTAATGTCGCTCACTCTGCCAATCCCCCTACCTCCCAAGCTCCTACTCCCTCTCCTAAACCCAACCCCCCTCCATTCTACCTCCTACCTTCCCCAGTCAAATTCTTTTGCCATCCTAAACCCAGACACTCCAATCTCTACCCAATCAAATTCTTATGCCATCCTAAATCCAGACACTCCAATCTCTACTACTGCCACAACACCTTCCCATCTCCCTCCCCGCACTACCCGCAGCAGACAGAATAAACGTTCCACCCCCTCTTCCCCTACCGCACAATCACCTCCACCTTCCTTTGCCCCTATTTTTCAGACACCAGATTTCTCTTACCCCCCCTCACAAGAAAACCTTTATCTCACAAAACTCCGCAACCAACCCCATTACAGAAACTCTTGAAGATATCCAGTACTACATAATAGAGTCCCAAACTGATACTCATCCACCTTCAAATTCTACAATTCCCGCTCCCTCCACACTCAAAGTGACTGCCGATATCCATCCTTCTCCTACTCATATTCTCCCTACACCCAATCCTCCTACCCCATCCCAACAAAACCCATCCCCTCCCCGACTCCACCCCCACCTATATAAAACCCTCCCAGCATCCCCTTTATCCCTTCCACTCCCTCCTGGATACACATGTGAATCCCTCATGTCACAAGTGCCCTATTCCCCAGACCCTCTACCTCCCAACACCCCTCCTGATACAATACCACCTCCCCAACCTCATTCTTTATCCCACCCCCCTAGCACCTTCCCCTTCAAATTCTCCAAAACGTACTAAAATCGTCTTCTTCTTTATGGTTTGCGAAGTTCTAGCTTCGCCTGGGCCTTCTAAATATGGCCCGGCCTGTGTCAGCTTTTTTACGGCTGTCACATTGAGTTGTCTGACACTCGGTGCTTACCGTGGCGGCGGGATTGCCAGCAGGCGCTCCTGCCGCCATGGTGTAAGCATTTCGCATAGCATCTTTACCAGCACGGCGGCTGCTGTGGGCGGTCCCTGTCTCAGGAATTGTGTATGGTCACAATTTTCTAGGTAGTGGACTAGTGTGGCGTTCGGCTCGCCGCAGTGCTTGCAGCACCTTTCATCGCGTTCGATTGTTGGGATAATCTGCCATGCACAGTCGTAACCTAGGCGCATTCTGTGAAGAATGACTTCGGTACCTCTGTTGCTTACTTCAGAGAGTGCCAGTGGTTCATAGCTTGTGGCGTCTGAGTACCAGCTGGCCGAGGGGGAGGTTCTCGTTTCCTCTCTGTGGAGCTGCCGTAGGAGGGTACGACCGACCAAGGCACACTTCTCCATAAGTAATTTTCGGCTCGGTTTTATCGTCATGGGATTTGGGGGAATACCCCTGCCAGCTACGGCTAGTCTGTCAGCAAGCTCGTTCCATCTGATGCCGATGTGGCTTGGGACCCAGTTGATGATAATTCTTCTACCCTGAGCAAGAATTCTCTGTGCCATTGTGAGAATCGTGGTCAGTAGGTAGATGTCTGTGGGTGAGCTGTGCTGAAGACAGTCAATGGCTGCCCTGGAGTCTGTGTGTATGACCACGTGTCCTTCCCTTAGGGACGCGTGGCCTAGGGCTCCCATGATTGCAACTGACTCTGCCTGTAGCGAGGAGGCATTGTCTGTTACCCTCATGGATCGCGTGGCATCCCTTGCTGCAAAGCCGGCGCCTGCAGTGTGGCTCAAGGGATCGACCGATCCATCCGTGTAGTATGTTTTACTACCCGGAGGAGTGATGGCTGCAATGACCCTGTGGGCTTCTGCCTTTAGGCTAGGCATGGGGTATAGGCTCTTTTTCATTGACAGGCTCATTATGTTGAACTCTATCAGGCTCAGTGCCCACGGCGGGGCTTCGGCAAAGTCGGGGTGGGGGGAGTCCATGCCCTTAGCAAGAAGCTGTTCTTTGAGCTGATGGCATATCAACACCCTGGCTGTATGAGACAGCCAGGAGTTGTTTGCAACGAGCTCGTTGTCTTGTTCGAGGCATCTGACTAATTTTTGTCTTAGACTTGTGTTCCTGGGAGCCTGGATGACCTTTGACAGGAATTGTGTTGCCATTAGATCGATTCGTGAGTCCAGGGGGAGAAGGTTTGCCTCCATCAGGAGGTTGAGGACCTTCGTCCACCTTGGGGCACCCAGAATGATCCTGGTAGCTTCATTTTGGACTGTTTCTAATTTGTCTGTGTGCTTTTTCTTTGCAGCAATTAGAGCGACTGAGGCATAGTCCACAATGGGCCGGACAGCATGTACATAGAATGATCTTAGTACTCTGTGTCTGGCACCTATGTGTCTCCCAGTCATTGCTCTCATGACGGACAGTCTTGCTTTGGTTCGGTCAACCAGGTACTAGACCTCCTTATGGAAGGAGAGGGTCCGGTCTATCCTTACCCCAAGGTAAAGGTAGTCCTGGACCCATTCTAATTCCACTCCCTGGATTTTCAGTCTTGTGCCTCGAAGTCTGTCTCAGAGCCATGGCTTTGGATTTGGCTGCAGAGATCTTTAGTCCTGTCCTACAACACTCCTCTGACACAAGGTCCAGACAACGCTGGGCTTTATTTTTGGCTGCGTGGTCCAGTGGAGGTGATAGCGAGATCGTCTGCATACGAGATGATCTTGCACCCCACTGGGAGCTTTATGTTGAGGATGCAGGACCTTAAAGTGTTGAATAGGGCTGGACTGAGAACCCCACCCTTGTCGTATTGCAAAGTTGTGTGGTAGGCGTGGCAAGAGTTCTTTATTGCTAATATATTTATTTTAGATTTCATTTAGCATTTCCCTTTAATTTAGTATTAACTTATTTCAATGTTCATATTTTCTCGGAGGCTCCAGGTTACAATTTAAATTACTTAATATGGTTGTATGAAAGAAAAGAAATAAAGGTCAAGGTACACGGTGTATTTACAAGTAACACTCGTATTCTCAAATTCAAAATGATAATATATATATCCCGAGATTTTCCCATGTGCTTACAAAATGCCGCTGAACAGGACAGGACTGGCAAGCCATGGAAGTAGCTATGTTCGTTCTCTCTCCCTCTCTGCCTTGTCTGGGCAGAACGAGGGGTATATATACCAGCAATACCCGCCTCTTCCAAGACAGTGCAGGCTCGTTTGCATACGCTAATCGTTGGTCTGCGTCTTAACTGGCGTTACGGCGCTGTGCTCGTTCCCGCGTTCACTACAATCATCTCCCACGGCAGAGGAGACGGAAAGCCTCAGCGTCAGCTCATCAGGCGAAACCTCGCGGAAGAAGCGTTGAGTCTCCCTCCAGAACCCTATCCACGGGAGGCGGCCCATCAGTCTTCGGGATGTTCTGGCAGCCCTCAGCGCAGGTTCATGGGTTTCCGAAGTTCGTCTGAGGCTGGACGTCTTGACAACAATCTTCACTGGCCAGGATCCAGGCAGGGACGGGATACAAACATGGAAACAATCAACTGCGGACACACAAGGCAGGCGTAACTCAAGACAATTAAGCAAACTGAAAAGAAACGACAATTAGTAAGGCACATAGGAGAAATCTGTATATTATTTTTTGATTTGAGATCGAGTAATCATAGGGTGCAACCGGGAAGAATCAAACCGAACAAGAGAATCAGACCGAACAGGAGAATCAAATTCCTGTGGCAACAATGAAAATTCAGCATCACAAGAAAACAACTTCAACTGGTTTGCATGAACCTTTCTTTCAGCAAACGGGGGAGACAAATCACGAACAATAAAAGTTACTGGACTGGAGATCCGACTTACTCTAGATGGACCCAACCACCTAGGATTTAAGGCATGACTAACACCTTGAACTTGATCATAAGAACGCCGCAATACAAGAGATCCAACATCAATTTTCTGTTCACGAAATTTCCTATTGTAGTATTTTGCATTTTCTTCTCGTGTCTTACGGGAAGTCTCAGCTGCTACTTCTCGAGCTTTGAGAAGTTTGAGAAGATGCTCAGTACTTGTATCATCTTCATTAATGGTAATAGGGTTTGTGAGCCCAATTGGATATGAGCATGAATGACCTATAAACAGGAACAGAGGTTGGTTATTAATTGATCGGTGAAATGCAGTGTTAAGGGCATACCGCACTTGGGGTACATAGTCATCCCATGACAAGGGAGCGTCATCACATAGGATAGCTATTGCATCTTTTACACATCTATTGCTTCTTTCGATCAACCCATTCGCCTGAGGATAGAATGGTGTTGTATGATGCATTTTAATACTTAATATGTCACAGACTTCAGAAAATAATCTATTTTTGAACTCTGAACCACTGTCTGTAGTCAGCATTCTAGGAACTCCAAATAGTGTAAAAAAGTGTTCCACAAAGGCATCAGCTATTGTCTGGGCACTCTTATTTGGAAGAGGAATAAGCTGCAAATACCTGCTCATGTGGTCTATTATGGACAGAAGGTATCGATTTCCACGATATGAGCTGTGGAGATCCATCAGATCTGCACTTATCCTGTCCAAAGGAAAAGCGACAACAGGTATTTGAGAGTTGAACGTTCAGTTTTACAGTTCCTCTTCTTTTCTGACATGGAAGACAGGCATTAACATATTCCTTTGTAGCTGAAAGCATGTTCTGGAAATAATAATGCTCTTTTAGTTTGTGGTAAGTTCTAAAAATACCAGGATGAGTTGCTATAGCAGAAGCATGGGCAATTGTTATTGCTTCTTTCTGTAGTGCCTTAGGTATGACCAGCCTATGAATAATTTTGTCAGAACATACCTTTAGATGATATAACACACCATCTTTGAGTTCAAACTCATCCAAGAATGTTGGTATTTTTTTTCGTGGCAGTGCAGAGCCTTCCAGGAAATCTATAACCTCGTGCCACACTGGGTCTTTGAGTTGTGCCTCTCTTAAAACAGTTGGTTCAGCGAGAGCGAGGTCAATAGACGCAATATCATGGCTTAGAAGATCAGGGACGTGGTGAGTAGATCCCTTTCTATAAACAATGCGGTAGGAGTATTCCATCAGCTCATGGGACCAGCGAGACATACGTGGAGACTTGGTCCTTCGGGTGAAAATATAGGTCAATGGCCTGTGATCAGTTATAATGGTAAAAAATTTACCATAAAGATATGCATCAAAATGTCGCACAGATTCTATTATTGCAAAAGCTTCTAAGTCAGTAACGCTGTAACGAATTTCTGACCCTCTCAACTTACGCGAGTAATATGCAACAGCACAGGGGTTATCTTCAGAGTTAACTTGCATGAGACAAGAGCCTATACCTATTCTTGAAGCATCTGTGTGGAGTTCAAAAGGTGTCGAGAAATCAGGTCTCTGCAATACTGGGGCGGTAGTTAGAAGTTAGCTGCATCATGTTCTGTATTCCATTTGAATGGCTGGCCTTTTCTGGTGAGAGAACTTAATGGGGCTGCTATAGTAGCAAAGCTTGGAAGTGGCGGGTATTGCTGGTATATATACCCCTCGTTCTGCCCAGACAAGGCAGAGAGGGAGAGAGAACGAACATAGCCACTTCCATGGCTTGCCAGTCCTGTCCTGTTCAGCGGCATTTTGTAAGCACATGGGAAAATCTCGGGATATATATTATTATTTTGAATTTGAGAATACGAGTGTTACTTGGAAATACACCGTGTACCTTGACCTTTATTTCTTTTCTTTCATACAACCATATTAAGTAATTTAAATTGTAACCTGGAGCCTCCGAGAAAATATGAACATTGAAATAAGCTAATACTAAATTAAAGGGAAATGCTAAATGAAATCTAAAATAAATATGTTAGCAATAAAGAACTCTTGCTACGCCTACCACACAACTTTGCAATACGACACCCTGTGGCGTTCCATTTTCGAGCGGCATGTGCTGCGATAGGTGACCCTGGAATTTGACATTGGCAGTCCTGTTCCTGAAGTAGTCACCTATCCAAGCCAAGAGCTTTCCTCTGATTCCCTTCTGGATCAGGCTTTCCTGAATGGCAAGCGGACTTGCCAGTTCAAAAGCCTTCTTCAGGTCAAGGAATACCACCACAGCTGGGCCCTTGCTGATTGTGCTTAAGAGCATGGCTATGCTGTGTGCTGTGCCCATGCCCCTTGTGAACCCGTGGAGGTGTTCGTGCGGGGTCCCGTTTTCCATTGAAGCCGGTTTAGTACCATCCTCTCAGCCGTCTTGGCCAGGCAGCTGAGCAGAGAGATGGGGCGGTACTTCCCCGGCTCCTTTGGTTTTGGGACGGGAACTATGGTAGCCCTCTTCCAACTCTGGGGAAGTTTCCCAGGACTTGTTGATGAGTTGCAAGAGTGCACGCTCACCTGCTAGTCCTAGGTGGGAGATAATGGGGTACGAGATCCCATCAGAACCCAGGGCTGTGTTGGAACTGGTTTTATAGGCTTTCCTTAGTTCCCTCAGAGAAAAGATAACGTCTGAGTTATCGGGTTCGGCTGCCCTTTCTCTGATCTGAGCGTGTCTGTCTGGCTGTAGACGCTCTTGTCTTGCCCTCAGCTCGGCTGGCAGACTGTTGATGCTCGTTCTCGCAGAGAACTCGTGAGCCAGTCTGTTAGCCTCTGCTTGGGGGTCGTGATGGGTGCACCTCGGGGCTGAGCGGCTGGTAGCTCGCTTGACCCGTTGCCACAGCTCTGAAAGGGTGGTTTGGTGGTCGAAGGACTCACACCATTCCAGCCACTTTTCCTGCCTGACTCTGTTGGCAGTTTCCTTGGCATCCGTGACAGCCTCCCTTAGGAGGGATAAGTTGTCAGGGGTTCTTTGCCTTCGGAATAGTTTTCGGCACATGTTCACCCTGTCATTGTCATTGAAGTACCAGGCGTCTTTGTGACTTCTTGACCCAGGCCGAGTTTTGGGTATGGTCTGTGAGGCTGCTTCATTAATGGCGTTTAGCAGGCTAGCTTCGATCACTTCCACATTTTAGCTTTGTGGGGGATCATTGCATGTCAGACAGAGGGCCAAGGCGTTTTGAAACGCCTGCCAGTTGGCCTTGTCTGTTTTCCATCTTGGATTCGGTCTTAGGATTTCGGCTGGACCAGCATCCATGAGGGTAGTTATAGTGCCGTAATGGTCACTTGTGACGGTCTCATCGACACGCCAGCCAATCCTCCCCACCAGAGTCGCAGTGGCCAGGGTGAGGTCTAGGACCCCTCCTCTGACATGCGTTGGCTCTTGGGTGTTGAGGAGAGCGATCTCAGGGAATGTCTCTAGCACGTCGGCTATGTGATAGCCGGCCGCATCCGGTGCCCGGCAGGGAGCCAGGATGGGGTGGTGTGCATTGAAGTCTCCCCCTATGATCACTCGGTCGTGTGCAGCAGAAGCACAGACCTGGCTGTGCTTCGTTGTACAGTTTGAGGGGCCCCCCGGCCAGGTGAACCTCAACGGCAAGGGATTCAACATCGTCTCCACAGTGCGATGCATCGGCTATTGCGGAGCAGGGGAGTGTTGCTCTCACAAGGGTGATCAAGCCTCTATTGCCAGGTGTTCGTGGCAGTGTGAAGACAATGATACCCTGAGAAGCGAACAGTGTCCACTGTTAATGTCTCCTGGAGCATGACAATGTCAATGTTCCTTGATCGCACTACTGCTTGGAGAAAAGCGTTCTTTGCAGAGAAGCTATTGATGTTCCATTGTAGGATGCTTAGATGGTGTGTCATGATGATACTCAATGATAGTTACATCAGAGACATCGTCGGAGTCTGACAACTCCATTGCGAGGTCCTCGCTGGTTGAGGGCTCCTCGTCTGTTGTCAGGCTATCCATGGGTCCACTGGGAGGTGGAGAGCCTTTGGTAGCTCTGACTTTGGTTGGTTCGGCTTTTCTCTCAGGCTTTTTCTTGGCTGGCCTTGCCTGGGCAAAGTCAGCGTGATCTGGCTCTGGCTGCACAGATTCAGCCTATTTTGGCTCTGCCTGTGAAGGCATGGCCTGGTTTGGAGTGGGGAGGGGAGTCTCGTCCTGGGGTAAGGGTGAGGCTAGTTTTGCTTTAACCAGCTTTCTTCCCTTCAGGGCTGCGACAGTCTGGGTCATTGCCGTCATGGCGACCGAAACTACCTTCTCGGCCTCCTCACTCGACCTCCCCAGGGCTGTTGCTTCTGCTGAGACAACAGCAGTTAACAGAAGAGTCATATCATCCTCGTCAAAGAGGAGATGATCATCTGTTGGGGAGGTTTTTGTGGTGCTCTTAGAACCTTTTTTCTTTAGTTTCTTTTTCTGCACCTTTTGCATTGTCGGAAACTCCTTTTTGTTGGAGACATCCGGTGTCGGCTGGGGGGCGGCTTCCTTCCTCTTAGGAGGTCGGGAGGCCTTTTCGCTTTTGTTCCTTCCCCAGACATGGGTGCCCGGTGGGGCAGGAACAAAGTCTTTTGAGCAACCTCTTGTTGCCTGAGGGCCGCCTCTTTCCTGACAGAGCAAGTCAGGCTCCAGGCATGATGCTTCTTGGCACAGTTGGGACATTTGGCTGTTGTGTCCCTCTTTTCTTCTTTGTATGCCTTGAGGCATACCTCTGTGTTGTGTGCCTTGCTACAGACACCACATTTAGGCTTGGCTGTACAGTTAGCCTGGTGGTGACCGTATTTCTGGCACTTGAAACACCGGAGTGGTTCTGGCACATACGTTCGAAGGTTGTAGGTGCCCCAGTTACCCAGATCAAGGGTAGTGGTTGGGGCACCTTTCATGGTCACCAGGACTTGCCTGGTTGGGGTCTTCCCCTTCGACATTCGGGAAGCCTGCACGACCTGTGGGTGTGAAGGGATCAGCTCCACATCGTACGAGACTGAGAAGCCAAGTAGCACCATCTTGGTTCTCTTTTCCTCGGGACTTAGTGGGGAAAGACTCACTTTCCTCCCTTGAATTTCCTGGAGGAAATTCAAGGTAGCTTGATCTTTGGACATTATGATCATGCCCTGGTCTTGGGCGACCCTGATCGACAACCGGATTTTCCGTTGCATCTCCAATGCCCTGACCAATTGGTAGGCGTTGTCGCTTCGGCCCGCCCATTCGGCTTTCGGGCTTGGTGGAGGCAGCAGCTGATGCGGCTGGTTCAGCCTGCTCTCCCCTCTCAATCAGGGAGGCCGTCTGAGAACTCAGGAGCCTCCCTGGCTTAGCTGTTTGCCTGGAGAGGCCAGCTCACGAGTCAAGATGTTTCACTATTCGGTGGACAGACCCATTGGTTTCGGTCTTGTCCACCTTAGCAGCAGGGGTGACAGTGTCATCCTGTGCATGGGGCTTTCTTTTGCCACCGGAAGGCACATATGCCTTCAAGGTGACTGCCGTGGTCTGGGCCTTGCGCGATTCAACATTTTTATCAGTCTGTGGGGGGTCTTTGTTTAAGTTATCCATAAATTGGTAAGTGCTTCATCCTCTCACGCCCCCACCAACCACGGAGTCCAACAAGGGGAAGCTGAGTGTCAGAAACAGTGTCTAACAGCAACAGGAGTGATGAGAGGATATACGCAGCCAATAGCCATTGTGACGGCGCTCACGGACCATTGTGAGTGCTAATGGCGGCATGACTGCTTGACCCTAGCCTCCCGGGGGGGACCAGCCGATTGACCGTGACCGGGCCGGGATCAGGCCGCCTGTCTTGCTGGAATAGAGGACCAAATGGGCGTGTTGCTAGCCGCAGGGCGTACTCGTTCACGGCATCGCTCAACCTCCAGGACTCTCGTCTCCACAGCGCACAAGGCTGCCACGCACGGCAAACGCGTGGGTAGGTGTAAACCCCTGGGGAGAGACCAGAGGGTATGCCCTTCCACCTACGAGACATCATTGTTTGGAGCCCTTTTGCTCAGCCCTCTGAGGCAGCTACCCAAAGGTTGCTTCACTGCAGTGAGGGAAGGGGAGTCTTGCACTTTTACCAGGCAGTTCCTTTAATCCCTCTGAAGCAACCACCCAAAGGTTGTTTCACCTCAGTGAGGGAAGGGAGGTTTTGCGTTCTTGTCAGGCACTTCCTTTCGTTCCCCTGAAGCAACCACCCAAAGGTTGTTTCACCTCAGTGAGGAAGGAAAGGACCTGTGTCTTATCAAAGGGATTCCTCCTTCCCTCTGAGACAGCCATCCAAAGGCTGCCTCCCCTCAGTGAGGGAAGGGAGGTTTTGCACTTTTGCCAGGCAGTTCCTTTCAATCCTCTGAAGCAACCACCCAAAGGTTGTTTCACCTCAGTGAGGAAGGAAATATGTCGGAGGTCAGGTCTGTGAGAGCGGAAACTGCGAATCGTTATCGCTAAATCAACGAAAGTATAACTATCCTTCATTGGAACATTCGCAGTTTCCGCTCTCACAGACCTGACCTCCGACATATTCTCTCCTCTTATGCCTTTAAGAAACTTTTCTTACACATTCTCCAATACCAATCCCCAATTACCATTTTGTTTCTTCCGCACACTCCCTTTATGTCTCGTCCATACTTATCAACCAGAAAACACCTTATGTCATACGTCCCATTCAAACCACTATCCCTTGTACAGTTATTCGTATCTTTCTTCGCCGCTGGATCACAATGATTTCAGTCTAATTCTCCCCTTCCCACCCCATTAACTTTGTCGCTTTTGAAAACCTTATTTCCCATCGCTTTTGAAAACCTTATTTCCCAACTTCAATCACCTTTCCTCATAGTAGGTGATTTTAACTGCCGCCACACTCTTTGGGGTGATTCTATCACCAACACCCGTGGCCGAGCTCTAGAGCGCTTCCTCTCCACAGCTGATTTTATTATTCTAAATACAGATCACCCCACACACTTTGATACATGCACGCAGTCTTTTTCATGCATTGACCTCTCTCTATGCTCCCCTTCTCTTCATTTAGATTTCCACTGGTCAGTTCTAGACCACTTTCAAGTTCTCCTTTCTCCAACTTCATATGTACCACTTCCTAACTCCCAACGCTGGTGCTTTGATAGAGCTGACTGGCATACTTTCACTTCACTCTCTACTATTCATACCCCTCCATCTTCCCATTCATTCGTATCAGAAATGATACAATTTTTCATAACTAGAGTCCTAAGAGCTGCCCATACAGCTATCCCTCGAACCTCAAGACCCTATACCTCAAAATGTGTTCCGTGGTGGAATTCTGATTGCACTAAAGCACTCCGTGTAAAACGTGCAGCCTGGAACAGTTACCCCTACAAACGAGGTACCCCTCATCAACTATCAGCTCTTATCTCCTTTAAAAGAGCATCTGCCTGTTTTCGTCGTACAATCCGAAATAGTAAAACAAATAGCTGGCGAAATTATGTTTCCTCAATTACATCCTCTACATCTATCTCAAATGTTTGGCGCCGGATCCATAAACTATCAGGCAAACATCCCCCCCTCCAGCCCCCGTCCTCTATATTCGAGATACCCTCATCTCTGATCCTCCCGAAGTCGCTAATGAACTGGGTGATTATTTCAGCCAGGTCAGTAGTGGCTCTCGCCTTTCTCCAGACTAGACTTCTCTTCTATTAAAACCATCAGGGAACGCACCCCCATTATCTTCACCCTATCCTCTGCTGAGTCCTATAATGCTCCCTTTTCTTCCTCTTTACTCAGTGCTGCCCTAAAATCGTGCCACAACACTCATGAAGGCCCTGACGGTATTCACTACCGTATGCTCTGACAACTCCCATCTTCCTCATTATCCTTCCTATTAACAATTTGCATCCACATATGGACATCAGGAAATTTCCCTTCTCATTCGCGAGAAGCTCTTATCCTCCCCTTCCTGAAACTTAATAAATCAGGTACCCTCCCTCATCCCATCGTACTAACTAGCTGCTTATGCAAACTACTAGAGCGAATGGTTAACTTCCGCTTAATGTGGTATCTTGAATCCCACAATCTTATCTCTTCTTCCCAGTTTGGTTTTCGCCGTGCCCGAAGCCCAGCTGACCCCCTTGCTCATTTAGAGACATATATTACATCCGCATTTGCACGCCATGAATCCGTCTAGCTATGTATTTTTTACCTAGAAAAAGCAAATGATACGAAATGGAGGTACCATATTCTCCAACAATTGTCCTCTCTAGGCATACGTGGAAACATGGGTGTCTTCATAAAGTTTTTCCTCTCCCAACGCACTTTCCAGGTCAAAATTGCCTCTGCCATATCATCTTTCTTTCCTCAAATTGAAGGTGTCCCACAAGGCAGTGTGCTTAGTACCACCTTATTCCTTCTTGCTGTAAATGACATTGCCTTAGTTCTACCACCAGGAGCCCGGTCATCACTATATGTTGATGATTTAACCATCTATGCTTCTGGCACATCCATACCAAATCTCTACAAATTTCTTCAATCTGCAATATCATTAGTTTCCTCCTGGGCCACAAACCATGGCTTCCGCTTTTCTACCTCCAAATCTTTCTCCATCCTTTTCTCTCACACACATGTAGGTCCTCTACCTTCACTCTTCTTATATGACACTCCACTCCAATACCATTCCTTTGGTAAATTCCTAGGCGTGATTTTTGACTCCAAACTATCCTGGCGAGACCATATTCTTTACATCAAAGAAAAAGCTCGCCGCCGTCTCCGAATTTTACAAACCCTATCCGATTTATCCTGGGGCTCAGATCGAAAAACACTCCTTCATCTTCATGTCACCTTAATCCTCTCCACTCTAGATTATAGATGCCATATCTACTCTTCTGCCTCAACTTCTCTCCTTGCTCATCTTGATACAATCCATCACTGTGGTCTTCGCTTAGCCCTAGGTGCCTGCCGCTCCTCTCCAGTTGAGAGCCTGTACACTGATCAGGCATACCATCTCTCTCTCGACGCCGTGCCCTTCTCTCTCTCCGATGTTATGCTCGATTCAACCAACTTCTCCTCACTAAACTAACTATCCCACGATCCCTACTTCCTACCTTTGCTTTTTCTCCACGTTTACCTACTCCTTTCTCCACTCGCATGGATACCCTCCTCTCCCATTCCCTTTTTCCCCATCTCCGACCCCTCCCGTTCTCTGTCCATTCAGTCCCTCCATGGCTTATACCTTGCCCCCATATTTGCTCCTCTGTCTACCCTGGCCCACTAAAATCAAATATTCCTCCTACTGTCCTTCTCAACCATTTCCTTGACCATGCCTCCACTCATTCCTCCAGTATTCCCGTCTACACTGACGGCTCCAAAACCACCTCCGGTGCTGGTTTTGCAGTAATCTTCCCAACTCGTACTTTCAAATACCCCCTCCCTCCTGAATCCAGTGTCCTTACTACAGAACTGTATGCACTCCTTTTTGCCTTAAAACACATATACTTACTCCCCTCTTCCTCTTATACAATTTTTACTGACTCCCGTAACTCATTAACTCTCATAAAGTCAATACACACGACCAACCCCCTTGTTTGTAAGATCCAGAACTGGTTGTTCTACCTGTCCACACGTCATAAAACAGTCAAATTTTGCTGGGTACCCAGATATGTTGGACTCCCCGGCAATGAACAGGCAGATACTCTACCTCGCCACGCTGCTATGTCCACATCAACCCAACCACGTTTCTTACATATCCCAGCCACGGATTATTACCCACACTTTAAGACCTTCTTGTATAATCGATGGCAATCTTTTTGGTCAAGTCTCCACATCTCCTGGTCAGCTCCATTCCATCGGAACAGACGTTGGGAGACGGCTCTCGCCCGCTTACGCGTTGGCCACACCCGTCTAACACACTCCTATCTGATGTCACATTCGATCCACCCCTATGTCCCTTATGTAACATTCCTTTTTCAGTCCCACATATTCTATTGTCATGCCCACGTTTTGAAGCAGCCCGTACCTCTACTTTCTCCCACCTATCCTCCCTACATAGACATCCCAACTTATCAGACATCCTTACAGAATCTCACACTTTCTGCTTTGACAACCTGTTTTCCTTCGTCAAACGCATATATATCCTTAACTTGATCTAACCCTTTACATTACCTCATCCGACCCTAACCCATTCACTCACCAATTCCTTAACCCAGCTTTAACAACTAATCACTAACGCAACCACCCTTCACTAACATTAACTATAGTGCTACATGACCTTAGATGTCTAGCACATTTATTTTGCTTTTAACCATTAACCTCCTCATGAGACCTGATTCAGCTCTTGTTCGTTTTGTCTCTCTACCATTATGTAATTTTGTTAAAATTCTCCTGTTAAGAGTTACAATTTAATTTCATATACTTTTGTGTTTGTTTTCCTTTTCATCTTTGTATACACATTAATGTGTTTGTGTTCACGTTAATTCTCTTCGTACTGTCCTTCATGTTCAACACTTACACGGCAGTTGTACGTCATTTTAAACAGTAGGAACAAGCTCTAATTTCTTCCAGGGGGAGGGTTAACCAGGTCAAGTTTGTGCAGGACTGCTGACACGAGCAGGTATATTACTTTTCTAAATTAGGTTTTCTAGTTATGAGTGTCTCTGTTTATACGATAGCATTAGTGCTAAATTAGATGTCGACGATACATTTCTTAGAGTTCGTAAGTTTCTTGGAATGTTTAGAGAAGTCACTCCAACTCAGTTTATGGATGATATCTTAGCAATTGCAGCGCATAGATATTTCCTTTAAAACAAACACCATGAATAAAAGTTAACTTAATATTTTTTGCTCGCATAGCAAGGTCGTAAATTTGTCGTCTTATTCCCTAGCACATTATGAAACCGGCTTATCGCTTGCTGCCATATCCAGCGCTATCTCTGTTTAGATTATATTCAAGGTCTCGATAATTACATTGCGAAACAAAATAATTCTTCAGTTAAAGGTCTCCCCTACCCTAAAGGTGTCACATTAAATCCGATTTTTTATTTATTTGATGATTTCAAAGGTTTACACCGTCGTTTTATTGGTCATCAAATCACTGACTCACACGCAACATGGACATTTTAATTACCAAAGCCGATAAAGGTAATAATGTTGTTATCCTTGAAAAATCTGATTACATAAGCAGAGCTCATTCCCTCCTGCACGACAGCTCAGCGTATCAAAAACTGTAACCATTACCCCATTGTCACTGAATCATTTCGTAAATATTTTCGACGCATATCTGCTAAATGCCCTGACCCTATTTTTTGGTTTGCTTTAGAATGGTAAATCCTTTTATTCTGTATTTTTATGGCATTCTAAGATTCGCAAACAGGACGTTCCTTTAAGGGCTATTATCTCGTTACTCAGTTTCCCGTCAATTAGACTCTTGGTTAGCAATCTCCTTTTATGGGATCCTTCTCTGATAGTTAGAAATGAGTGAGTTTTGATGTAGATTCCCTATTTACTAATGTCCCGCTTGACGATTTTCCTTTTTTTTTTTTCTTTTTCTTTTTTTTTGTAAGAAAATTTAATCTCGTCAAAAATCCCTATTCCGGTCACTATACAATTGATAACAAATTTTATAAACAGGTTAATGGTATCGAGATAGGAAGAAGCTTTAGCCCGGTTCTTACGAATTTATACATGGATGTTTGAATGTGAACTCCTTCCGTCATGTTGATATTTTTTTTCTATGAAGCAAATGAACTCGTAAGATTTTGATTATTTTTTCCAAAGACTTAAAACCCTCGTCCGTATTATCAATCTTAAAGTAGAATGGGAAGATTCTGGTAAACTTCCTTTTCTTGATGTTCTTTTACTCAGTGTATACGGTTTGCTTACATTTTCTGTTTATCGTGAACCAACATACACCGATATTTACCTTCATTTTTCGCGAATTGCACGTTGTATATTAAGTCAATAGTCTCGTCAAAGTTTCTTGTTCATATAGGATTTGTGATAGTGAATATATATATATATATATATATAGGTATATATATAAATGTATATATATATTATATATATGTATATGTAAATATATTTATGTACATGTGTATATATATATATATGTATGTATGTATGAAAGATGGAATAATGCAATACCGCATTGATATAGGTGTATAACAATCCTCCCTGACCTGGCCTCGAACCTAGGTCACTCCGGCTATGAGACCGGAGGGCCAGTACTAAACCAACCATGCCACACGACCCACTAAAAGGAGTGTGCAACTAGGATCTAACTAGCTTCCATAGACATTACCTATCTACTCATACATTGTGTGTGTGTGTGTGTGTGTGTGTGTGTGTGTGTGTGTGTGTGTGCGCGCGCGCGTGTGCATGCGTGCGCGTGTGCATGCGCGCGCGTGCATACATGTGTGTGTGCGCGTGTGCATACGTGTGTGTGTGTGAGCCTGCCTGCGCGCGTGTGTGCACAAGTATATACTTGATGAGTTACCAAAATATATGTATGATTCGTTTTGTTCATCACGAATGGACTTTATCTTGTACTAAATTCTGACAATGGTTTTCGTTCTCAGTATTCCGCCGAGCAAGTAAATGCACGTTAGCTTGTTTCAACCCAAGCAACTACAAGTTAGGTGGTTTGAAGGAAGGGAATTAATTTTAATTCCATTAAGGATGTTCTATGATATTTAATATCTTAAATGTTTACACATTTATTATATTCTCTCGTTTGTCAATTCATGTCTACCCACTGTATATGTGAAGGTGTCATTAAATTTGCATATTTATCTTCATTACTAATTTAAAGAGAATATATTATCTCGATAAGTTTACGAAAACACGATTTCTTTTTATATGAAATGTATTAGATATCGTTGGCTTTAAAGAGTATTTTTTCATACACGATTTCTTGGAATTATTTGATTACTATGGAAGTGGGCCGGCGTTTTAGCTCAACAAATGATTATAGCTGTACAGTCTTTACAACTTTAAACAATGCTTTCTATAAACAGCTACGTATGGCAGCTGGAATAAATAGAATATGCAAATTCGGCGAGAGCTTTGCAACTACTCGTTACTTAACTATCTAAAAGCAGGTAAGTGAACAAATAAAGTGAGTTAATTATCTTTTCGTCAGATCCAAACACTGATTCTGAAGAATTTTTTTTTTTTTTTTACGTTATAACCGTCATTACAGTAGTCTTTCCGGGACGTGGGCGACATGCTCATATACAAGTTCCGGTTTCCTAAGTAGTACTTTCCATTCCCTCTTTGCATGTTCTATTGACTGTTGCGACTTCTTTCCTTTGCCGTTTCCCGGACATTGACTATATTTGCCCAGGCATTTTCGATTAGGTTCAAGTCACATGCCTTGCTTTGCCATGGTAGGACCTCGTTTGCATATTCGAGAAATATGTAAACATCATTGTTAATTGGTCTGTTTAAGTAAAGGGGGAATGCCCCCTTACCTCCAAGTCGCATTTAAAAACCTTCCTACTACAAGGCCAACGATAATTAATACTGAATGTTTTGCAACCACTTACTTGAAAAAGTGGTTCGTTTCTAAAAAACAAATATCAATACACTTATTGGCTATTTATATTCTACCAATCACGCTCTTTGTTACAAATAACCTAGCGTTTTCGCCTTATTCATAAAAATACTATTTACTATGTTTACATCGAGTTGGTTGCCAGATGTACAAAAGTGGGCCCCCGCATGTGTACTGAAATATAATTCCGCAACTGTACACACACACACACACACATATATATATATATATATTATGTATATATGTATATATACACATATGTATGTACACATACATACATATACATATACACATGTACATATATATACACACATATATACATATATATATATACATATATACACATATATGCATATATGTGTGCATAATATAGATATACATATATACACATATATACACATATACATATATATACAAATATGTATACATATATGTATGTATATACATGTATAATATGTATATACATGTATATATGTATATACAATATAAATGCATATATATACATATATATACATATACATGTACGTATGTATGTATGTACATGTTTATATATGTATATATATAGCGGGACGTAGCGGGACGTTGACCCAATCGACTTTTAAGTGTCTGGTTGAGTTCGGGGTCAACCGAGAATATAGTTTTTGTTCAAGAAGAGATTCGTTTGCAGTGAACAAATGTAAGGTTCCAGGCCTTACGGCATGCTGCCACCACCAAATTAGTAGGTTTGGAAAATGTGTGTTGCGTATGGGGCTGTGAATGTTGTATTCTTAAGAGAGGGGGGAAAGAAAAATACAGAATGAGTATGCTGAATGTTGGTTATGTAAGTGTTAATGTGAACATGTTTTGGAAGAAAAATGCAAGATCATAAAATTATCATTCTTCTCTTGGGTTTGAGCATCAATCTGCTGGAAGTGGGAACCCAGGTATGGCAAAAGTTATGGTCTGTTCTAGAACATAAGCTTAATATACGCTTATTCATCTAGCCTTTTTACAACAATGTGCTGTTTATTATACCCGAGTCCGAGAAAGTTTCATGCATTTAATTTTGGTCAGAACCAGAACTAGTTTTTCTAACTGGGACTGAGTGAAAGCTCTACAACAGTTTTATGTTTATTTATTGAGCAAAGTTCTACAGCTAACTCAGCCACGGTAAATTGTTAGAGATGTGTACATCACCAATTTAATCGCAGCGGGGTGATGTACGTGAAAACCAACACCAGATGTACTTAAAAATGTCACACAAACATATATTCACCCCTGAGTTGGCATCCCAACTCCTTAAGATTTTTTACCCAGAGTGTTAGCACAAAAACATATGGACCCCTGATTTAAACAAGTTTATATATCCAACGAAAATGGAAGTTTAAAAAATAGGCTTGATAAACTGAATAAAAACACTTGTGTAGATAACAAAAATGCAGTCTAAGAAATAATTCAGCGACGAAGGCCAAGTAAAAAGGGAAATAACACCAAAAGAGCACAGATCACAAAGGCTGTATGAACACCCACAAGGTCCGGTGCGAATCAAAGGAAACAACACATCGAGAAAAAGTAATATGATCTAAAAAGTATTATGGGCGAGATTGTAAAAGATCTTTCTCCCTGAAGGTACAGATCCTCAAACTAAGAGAGAAGAAAACTAAGTGATCAATTTGTTCTTAAGATTGCTGACAGCACTGTAGGTACGGATCCTCAAGCAGTGTTCCTCTATATCACTGGGTCCGTCTAGGCTCTCTAACTCTTGGATTTCACAAAGTATGGCTGTGGGACATTGTGCAAAAGTACACCATGCAGATGCGGCATGTCACACCCCAAAGTCAAAAAAAAACATGGCTTCTACACACAACCATAAAAAAAAACACTAAACTTATTTACCTTCCTTGCTTGTTGGATTTCTTAGCTATCGACAGCGGCATATGGCCATGTTATTACAGCCAGCCAAGATTATTATGCCAATGTATCATGTTCTTTTATTTTTTATTTTTTATTTCTTTCTTTATTATTATTTTTTTAAATCTAAATAAGGTCACGAAGTTTTGTCTCCCTTAAAAAGTGATTACTTTACTGATGATTCTTTCATCCTGTGATAGTATATTTGATAATGTAAATTCTATATTTCATTCTGAAATCATTTTTAAGATGTCTATTGTTAATAAGTGGAGGGGAATTCTTTACTATATAGGGAGTGGCATTGACCCTAGGATGGGCCAACACCACCTCCTCCCTTCTTATTTTCCTACAGTTTAATGTTTTGTTTGACTTTAGTCAATTGGAGGTTGGTCCACTCACTTTGCTATAAGTGATGTAATTTTGTTTTATGAAACACAAAACACCAGATATCTGTACGGACTATGCGAAGGTCCAAATTACCGGTTAATTTGGATATCAGAGTAGCCATATTAGCTTGATTGATTTGTTGGCACCTTATAGCTCACGGCTGATACGACCCAGCAGTTCATTTTTATTGGTTTCTAATTATTTAATAGCTTTAAGTGAACTTAATGAATCAGAAAAAAATACTATAATATCATGGGTCGTCTATAGAGCAAAATTTAAAGCTTTATCAATGACAAAAAGTACGACAAGAAAGATCGATGTATGATTCAGCAATCTGAATTTCAATTGACATTTAGTTGACCATACACCTGCACCCACACACTCATCTGTCTTAGAGCCGTCGGTATATATATGAAAAAAGATGTTTAACCCATTGCCGACGGGCTGCCCTCTGTGAGTTTATTTGTTCAATTGTTTTGCCACATAGATGGCTACACTTGTAATAAGTCACCAGTGAGCGAGTTATGAGTACTGCCTGTCTCGCCCGTTCATCCTTTTCATTGATTTACAAAAACATTTTGCGTTATTTTATTTTGCTCTTGCTAATGTTTATAACATTATAGTAATTATTATGTTTATAATAAAAATAACATCATCGATATTTATAGCAACATGTTTTCCCACCAATTCAAGGAAAGGTGAAATCAGGTAAGGTCACAAGATCTAATAATTGACTCCTTTGTGGCTAAGCACTAGCAGAGCCATCTATGTACATAGACATTTCACCCGGCAGCAATGGGTTAATAAGTATCTCTCTGAACCTCAGGCATACCTCCACCTTCGGTGCTATGGCCTTAGCTGATGGAAGGCAGGCTTCCATGATGGAAAAAATTGGGGTTTCCCATGGCTCTATATTTGAATGAACAAGGGCATGGACAGCAAAGAGATCTACACCGACTTTTTCGACGAGGAATGCCATTAGGATGGCTCAGATCTTGAGTCACCTTTGCGGCTTAGGTCAGTGTTAACAGGCCACATCTGAGTCAGAGGGGAGGTACTCCTCGCTCGATCCGAGTACACTTCAAGGCTCCAAGACACACACGCAAACAAGCATTCTGCACAAGCATTCTGTATGTATGAGTTCGATGTTAGGCTTCCTACTATGTGAAAAAATGACCTCAATATCCCTTCTTGTGGAAAACATAAAAGCCCACAGAAGGTCTCAGTTTTTTTTTATCATATCCAGTACCAGTAGATATGCTGAGAATTCTGCATTACTACTGGAATGCCATGATGCACAATCATCAGCGTAAGATTCCGAGGGGGAGCTGGTAAGAGGGCATTACTAACATAAAAATAATGTTGGTGACAACACATTTCATTGTGGGACCCCGTTCGCCAGGACAAAAATGTCCGAAAAAGTGACATTCAGGAAAAAAAAAAAAAAAATATGACTGAAAAAGTTCAGTTATAAATGAAATTTTGAACAAAACAAGTTTCCACGTAATCCAAAAGCATAATGTATTCTGAGTAGGCCATATCGCCATGTCATATTGGAGGCTTTTTCTATATCTGAATTCAAATCTTTTTTGGCAATCGCCTCTTGAATATGACTTCAGTTTTACTAGGTGATCAAGAATTTGGCGTCCCTTATGGAAGCCGTACTGCTGGTGAACTAGCAAATTTTTGGTATTTAAAAAATGAGGGTATTTCATTTTTTAAATACAATTGTTTTTTTTAACAATTCGTTCCATGACCTTGCATAAGCAGCTTGTCAACGAAATTGGGCGGAAGGAGATGGCTGATCTGGGATTTCCCCCTTCTTTTAACATGGGAATGATGTTGGTGAAGTGCCATGATTTTTGGAAAGTCTGGCTCTTCCAAATTTCATTGTACACTTCTAACAACTTAAAGCATCTTAATCATAATGCCATGATTATCATCCCATATGGGGATGTTCCTCTACAGGCTTCTAGCATTCGGACAAGCTCCTCTATTGTTAGGTCTTTATTGTATTCCAAGTCATCTCCTGTGGCAAAGTGAATAGGTTGCAAGATTGTGGGATGGTAATTGTTTGAGCTGCTTGTATACGAGAACTGCCTGGCGAGTGCATTAGCAATGTCTCTAAGTGAATCAAAATTGGTTTCCTAATGAATATTTTTAATGTAAAAGATGATTTTTTCTTATTTATTTTATTGACAGTGGACCAAACCTGTGATATTGTGGTGTTGCTGTTAATTCCAGAGATAAAGCTCCGCCAGGAGTCTCTTTTTGCTTTTCTAATCGTACTACGATCCCTAGCTCTTGCTTGTTGTAATTGCAAAAGTTCTCATTACTGATGATATTTTTGAAAAGTCTAGGCCCTATTGCGTTGGCACAGCGTCCTGCGGCAATGTGGTGTCCACCATGGAGCTCTATGCCTAACTCTATCTGTCGACGTTTTAGGAATGGATATTACTGCTGCATCTAATATAGAATTCTGAATATTGTTTACTGTATCATCAATGGTTTCTCCAACAAGTTCGAGCTTGACGCTCTTTGTGAAGGCGACCCAGTCTGCTCTTTTTATGTCAAATTTAGGTGCTGAAAGCGTTCTTGTGTCGCAATAATATTCAGTTAAAACAGAAAGGTGATTTCTTTCCAATGAGTTGTCAATGGTGTGCCACAAGCACTTGGCTGCTATTGATGAAGAGACCAGTGATAGGTCAATAAAGCTCAAAGTACCGGTATTATAGTCTACCATCGTCGGACTACCATCATTCAGATGGACCAAATCAGAATCCTTAATCAACTTAAATACTTGCTCACTTCTAGTATCTGCCCGCAGGGAACCCCATAATGTATACTGAGCATTAAAATCACCTAAAAATAATTTATTTTGTGGCATACTATCCTGCAGATCCAAAAGCTTATCATAAATTACTACATTATGAGGTGGACAATAAGCTGAACATGTGAGATACGTGTTATTGACTCTTACTTAACATGTGACAAACTCCAAAGTAGAATCCGTTGCCACTTCATTGAAAGGGAGGCTTTGGCAGATGTATAATGCAACTCCTCCACCTCTACCCTCTCGATCCTTCCGACACAGATGGTAGTTCCTCAAGGAAATGACCTCATCTGACATGAGGTTAGTTAAATGTGTTTCTTAGAGAACTATAGTATTGGGAGCATAAGACAAGGCCAATAAGCTCAGGTTATTTACTTTACTTCTAAGACTTCGACAGTTCCATTGTATGATGGTTAACGCGAAGTTTACATTTTGTGGAGTTTAAAAGTGCCTTGTCCGCCGGTTTTAATTTTCTTTTTCTGGGAGGAAGGTTGCTCTCCCTCACTACCCAGGGGCCTCCCATGGGTATTTTTGGAGACACTATCCTCCATGTCCTGCGTCTCGCTGCTAGGGAGACGCCCAGTAGATGATCTGTTCTGAGAAACAGACCAAAAACTAGGTGAAGTCACCTGGACAAGAAGGTAATCCAGAATGTGATTTGGTATCCTCATCCTCATGATAATGTTGCTGCTTTTGCTAGGTTGATTTAGCAATTTGTTGAATTGTATTTTTCAATTCTGCAATCTGATTCATCAATTATTTAACCGTTTCCTTTAACTTTGCATTTTTTTCATCTTTAGCCGCAAGCTCATGACTGATACTGTTTGCACTGGGAGTGTTAGTCGCTGCTGAAGTGTAGGAAGTATTGGGTTTGATGGTCAAACTTTCAACTTTCCTCTTGACATCACGATAACTAACATTCTGCTGTCTCATGCATGCTAATATTTTAGCCGTCTTCTTCAAGCTGCTGCATTCGGCAGAACCAGATTGATGAGGACCTCCACAGTTAGCACACTTGAGAATGTTCTCAGTACATTAATTTGACAGTCAAGTTCTCTTGAGGGATTGCAAAAACTCGTCACTCTCGTTTGTCAGCAATAGAGGTTCTATTGTTCAGTCTGAACCCTGGGCCCGTGCCTGTTGCCCTGAAGGGACCAGATAACCCATAACTATTAATAATCAACCTAACAGCTATGGCAGTTTTATGGCAGTTTTCCATCCTCTATCCCCCTAGTGGAAGCCTAGTTGCGTTCTCCAGTATCAAAGGGAGATCGCCTAGGCAAAGGACAGTAATTTGATGCCCACCCCCCAAGCCCACATGAGAACCCACAAGGGAACTCCGGTAGGCTCAGGGATGTCACATGAAGAGAGGAAAATAAATTAGTACAAAAGAAAAACTGCGCCCAAAGGACGCCCCAGACTACTGGGCCTCCCAACCCTGGGGTCAATGCCCGTAAGGCTACTCAGGTGTAGAAGAGTGCTGCGGGTCGGAGGTGGGGTGATGACTACTACTCATCTTGTGTTACCTACAAAATCAAGGCACTGAGGGTGCAGGCAAAACACAAAGTGCTGTAAGTTCTG